>NC_069500.1:902768355-903068355 GCF_027579735.1 Bombina bombina
ACAGCCAGCCAGTGCTAGTTTGTGTGTGCCATATAGATAACATTGTGCTCACTACCGTGGAGTTATGCAGGAACCAGTACTAATTAGCTAAAATGCAAGATTATACAAAAATCACTGAGATAAGGGGGCAGTCTGCAGAGGCTTAGATACAGGTAATCATAGAGGTAAAAAGTGTATCAAAATAATAGTGTCGGTTATGCAAAACTGGGGAATGGTTAATAAAGGGATTATCTACCTCTTTAATCAATAACATTTTTTTTTTACCAGGAAGGACTCTTAGCCCATAGTAAAGTCGGTATCATTGTCCTGACACACCATAATTATACTTCTAATATTATTTATTTCTTCTTATTTACAGCCTGTAGGTTTTGTCAGCTTTGATAGCCGTTCAGAAGCAGAAGCCGCCAAGAATGCATTAAACGTAAGTTACTCTTTATTAACATAGATTGATCATAGTTTTTATATAAACCCTCATTTTGTTTGTTTGAGCAACATAAGCTGTTGTATCTGAGTAATTGACATTGCATACCTACTATACTGTGTGCGATTTGATCAGTCATGTAAAAGATTTAAACAATAAAAGTTAAATTTATTTCAGTCCCGCAAAATACAGCAGAGGCGCCACTACAAGGCAATGGTAGATAGTTCTTGGTTATCCTTTTCTTATGTCACGGTCTACTCTTCCTAAAGATAAAACACTTCGGCTACTGATACAACAGAAACAAAGAAGGTGCTCAAATGGCACAATATCGCTGATAAAGTCTGAGTCTTCCTCCCAGGTAATATTCCCAAATAATTGGTACTCACAAGTAAAGTGCACTTAACAAGAAGGGCAAATTATGCAGTCTGGGCGATTCTAGAGCTCCCAAGCTAGCTCATCTCTGGTATCTGACAACCAGGATCCCAATGAATAAGGTTACAATACCATGGAATGTCCCAAAGATATATAAGTGTGACAAAACACCTTGGACTCACATCCACAATAAACTAACCCTCCAAAGCACTTGGGTGTTATTTATTAAAAATAACAGTTAAATAAAAGATAACATGACAATAAATTTAAACGTCCCACAATTTAAAATTAGCGCCAAATGTTTTATATTGGTTTATAAACTTTATACGTTTTTTCTGGTCCCCTGTTTTACATAATTGCTATAATCCACTCAGAGACGAGTATATGTATATTCGTTCGTAAATACCCTCATGTTTGTAATAGGTGCTGGTGTCGTCACTGATAATGTTAGCGGCTGAGCGTAAAGGTGCTCAATCTGTGGAATTAGTGCACATAAAAGCAACAGTGTGCACAGTGTATTCCAAAAAGCGAGCTACTAACTGTCGCTTCTTGTCCTAGGAGTGAACTAAAGCCTTTGTTATATTTGATGCCACTATTTGGCTGCCAAATACGATCATATTAAAAAAATTGTTAACAGTTTTGCAAACTTTGGGTTTCTCACTGTAATGATTTAAACACAACTACTTGCAGTAATAAGACAAATTCCTGGGCTCACCTTTATTTAGAAATAGCAGTCATGCATGGCTTTGCCATTGGTTTTTGATAATTAAAAGGCTGCTTATTACAGCTGTGCACCACACTTCTAAAAGGGGTTAATCAGTTAGCTGTTAAGGGTAAAATGTATTGTGGTGCAGTGATTTACCCTCCTACCAGACACCTCCCACCACATGATCCCTACCTGATCCCTCCCAAACAGCTTTGTTCAGGTCCCTCCCACACACAGTGTTCACCTCCATCATATGTATTGGCAGTATGCCAGTATGAAGTTTAGGCTTTTTTTTATTTAATACTTTAGTAGTTTATTTTTATTTTCTTTTGTGTAGAATTCCTTCCTCATGGTCCCACCTCCATGATCTTGCGCCCCCCAAATAGCTCACTTATCCTCCCCCTTCCACTGTTTCCTGCTATCTTTGCTTTTTTCTGTAGTATAGGCTGCCATCCCTCTCTCTTCCTTCCAAAATCAGTTTTGCAGTAGTGTATGGAACCACGCCACTCTCTCCCCCCTCCTCTGCTGGGCCGCCCACCCACCTCCTCTTTCCCTCCAACACCTCCCACTGGCAAAACTAATCATTGTTACAGACCGTGACAGAGACGGGCAATCTGACTTCTTATGGTAACGGAGCGAGATCAGTTCTGTGGCTACACTTTGTTTAACTAAGTATGGAGTAGGATGGCTGCCTAGTGTGTCTTACTTTTTGCAAAATGGAGAACTCAAACCACATCATGAAACTACAGAATGTTGGAGCAATTCTTGCATAGCCATGCTTATGTTACATTAAAACATATTATACCTTTAGTTTTGTTTTTGCTAACAATTTTATGTAAAACAATTGTAGTTTTAAAACACTTTCAGATTGTACTATAAAATGATTATTTATGTATATATTGCCTCATGAACAATTGCTTCAAACCACTTCAAATAAAATAAGTATATTTCACTTCATTGATCAATGCAAATCATGTCAGTACTGGGTCTGAAAAAGTGACATAATTTTAGTACTGTTGACTCCGCAACGCTATGTGTTTAACCAAAGTCTAGTTTAAAAACTGCAGAGAACGGGTAGACCCTAGCAGACATTTCTGGTGAGACTATCAGTAGCGTCAGTCACATGACCCCGCCAATCAATGACCCTGCCTCCTTGGCAAGGCTTGATTGGCCTGCCAGGACACCGGGATATTTCCCGGTGGGTCGCAGCAGCTGGGGCTGGCCAGATACAATTTAAGGGAGTGCTGCTGCTGGTGAGGTGATGCAGCTGTATCACATATTTTCTTATCTTAGTTATACATATTAAGGTGATAAAGTATTTATCGCTTAGAAAATATACCATTTTGTAGTTCTCCTTTAAATAATTTCTAGTGTTTAATCAAGTCACATTATGAGACAGGATGACACACTGGCCCCTATTTAACAAAGGTCTGTCGGACCTGATCCGACAGTGCGGATCAGGTCCGACAGACCTTGCTGAATGCGGAGAGCAATACGCTCTCCGTATTCAGCATTGCACCAGCAGCTCTTGTGAACTGCTGGTGCAATGCCGCCCCCTGCAGATTCGCGGCCAATCGTACTTGATCGGGTTGTATTGCGGCGATGTCTGTCCGCCTACTCAGAGCAGGTGGACAGGTTATGGAGCAGCAGTCTTTAGATCAGGCTCGCCAGAAACACGGGCCCTCAAGTTCCATCCAGAGCTTGATAAATGGGCCCCACTATATCTCAAGATCACACTATGGAGAGTCATTTTCACACTGTGAAAGGGAATCATGAATGAAATTGGGTTGTAGGATTCCTATATATTAACAAGCTGGCATTTTTTTTATTATTACAAACGATTATAATATAATTCTGAAAATTTTTTTTTGGTAAGGAGTATTACAGTAATTTCCTTGAGAAAAATGAGGCGTGTGCATTCTACGGATTCATTGGAAATAGGGCTGGTCTTCAAATTTTTCCAGGGCTGCTTTTTATTCCCAGTCCGGCCCTGCTCCTTGGTACCAGCTGCTGTCTGCTGCTTGTGAGTGGGAGTTTTACTTTGTATTTTACTCCTTTGGGGGTTAAACAGATAAACTTTCAGTAGTTCTAAAAGTTTGCTCTTCAATGTTCCTTTAAAGTATCAATAAATACAGTAGATTTAAATAAAAAAACATGCATGATAAAAAGACAATGCAATAGCACTTAGTCTGAACTTCAAATGAGTATTAGATTTTTTTCTGACAAATTTCAAAGTTATGTATTTCAACTCCCACTGCATCATTTGACAGCTATCAGCCAATCACACGTGTGTGTATATATATATATATATATATATATATATATATTTATATATATTCTGTGAATTCTTGCACATGCTCAGGAGCAAAGAGTAAATGTAAAAAAATGCGCACATTTTGTTAACGTGAGTACATTGGAAGTTGTTTACAATTGCATGCTGTAACTGAACCATGAAGGTTTCATTTTGATTTGAGTTTCCCTTTAAAACTGGGAAAAAACATACATGCAACCTCACTGGGCTCTTAACATTATGAGATAAAAAATGCTTTTCATAATTAGATAACTTGGTTATTGAAAGTATAGTGGTGAACTGAAGAAACAGTTTGGCATCTTTCTGAGAACAATTTTTTTATCTCCTGCTTTTTCTTCCTCCACTAACTGGCAGAAGATATGTTTCTAGTCCAGCCAAATCTCAGTAAGCTGTGTTTATTGGTGCCCTGGCTCATACATAAGCCAGTAAAGTGTTTGATTAACAGTGAGGGAGATGATGGGAATTAGGGCCCTGGAAATGGAATGCAAAACATAATTTTTCTAGAGCTCTAGGGATAGTTGCTCATCATAGCTTACTGTTTAAAAAGAAAGTGACCAAACTTTATTTTCAGTGTAGAGTATATAAAGCTGAATTAAGAAAATTATCTGCAGAACATTTTCTTCTTGCACTATAGATTGTCTATACCAATGTGTTTAAGCCTATAAAGGGTTAAATCACACATTTCAAGTCAGCTCTGGACTGGAGATTCATGACTGTTCCAGAGTTTAACGCGTTATTGGCAGCTACATAACTGTATATTCACCCCCTATTATTGATTCAGCCGCATTGTCAGTCCAAAGGTCATTTTAACCCCTTTGTGATGGTTAATATGATAGTTATAGGTAGGGATGGGCGAATGTTTCTAAAAATTCAAAATTTAAAACTAATTTTGATACATTCATTCGTTTGAATCGAATTTCGAATGTTTATATAACATTCTAACATTCTATTTTCAAATTTTCGTTTTTGAATTTTTCAATAAAATTCGAAAATATTTGTTCGAATAATAGAATGTTTAGCTATGTATTCATTCAATTTCGAAATGTAATATTCGAATTCGAATGTGACATTAGAAAACTGTAAATAACATTCGAAAATTAAATTTTTAAGAATATTCGTTCTTATCAACATTCTATTATGTAAATCGAATTTCTACAATAACATTTGTTCTAACATTCGAATTCGAATATAAACACATTCGCCCATCCCTAGTTATAGGCAGGCAATAGTGCAATAAAAAAATACTATAATGTATTATATTTGAGCGTTTTCTTTTTACAGCTTAAATGGATATGGAACAGTGCTCCATTAGTAAAAAAAAAATGTTAAATCAAAATAAGCCTTAAAACATTGTTCCAAAAAACACAGAAAAAAACAGTAAGTAACTTATTTTCTGGCAAAATGAGCACTTTGTGTATGCTCAGTGTAGACACTTCCTGCAGCTAGATAAGAGATCTCACATGCTTAGAAGTTGCATTCTGCCTCTTCTGAGCATGTTCAAGAGACTGACTTTCTTTCGATCTATCATTTACTCAACAGTACGCCAGCTCATGTTGCTCTAGAAGATTTATGGCATCAAGCTATATATGCCATCCTGTAGAGACCCCAGCCCCCTTGTGGGTCTGTGACAGGAAGTAATGGACATAGCACAAATTAAGTAAAAATAAATAACAAGTAAAATCCTTTTAAAATGAAAAACAATACATTATTTAAGTATAAACCACTGCTTAGTGCTTTTGTATTACAACAATTTACCTTTAAAGAAATGTCAAAAGGAAGAATTAAAGTTTCAGCATTCAGATTATCTCTTTCTCTCTGTCACCTTTGTAAAAGCTTTTCTCCTTTCCTTGACAGCGCGCTGTGGTTTGCTATATGTATAAAATTGATATGAACATTGTTGCAAACACTGGTACTGCGTTGGGCTAAAGTCACATGCACACTTCGGAGATATACACTCATAGTAAGGAGATAAGTTTTAACCATGGAGACCAAGAAAATAAGTTTATTTGATAATAGAAGTAATTTGGAACCTTTTCAAATTTCACACTGTAACTCATTTATGAAAGTTTAATTTTGACTTCCATATATCTTCAATAAATTGGATGGTCCTTTGAAGCATTAGGGTCACACAGTTTTAGAATAAATAGATAAATCTAGAGAGATGATGAGTGTATTGTCAGCCATTACTAAAGGCAAACAAACGGTTGACTTATTGTCTAAATCAGAGCTTTCCAAACTTTTTATGTTGGTGACACACTTTTTAGACCTACAACATTTTGCGACAAAGTAATTTAGTTGTACTAGCAAAAAGGAGATTAAACTAACTTGTTTTAAGAGATACGGACACATACATAAATTATATAATAACAAAATGTATTTACAAGTAACAGTATGTATGTGCAAGAATTAAAAAAAGTTTAATAACACCAATAGCTAATTGATATTTTAATGGGATGTATGAGGTTGATGGGATGAACACAATTTCTGAATATTTGGTGGAATATTAGATAAAGACACTCGCATTTCATCATCAAGCATTTCTTAAGCTTCCACTTAGTATCCATATATCAAGAGCAGGAGCAGCTATGCACCCCTGGGAGACAGTTGCAAAAAAACCCCACTGACTTCAGTTCAGGATTTAAGCTGCCGCCCTCAGAGCTCAGTGAGTCCGATTGACTACTGCCAGCGCTGCAAACACACTGGTCTCCCACTCACTGACTACACATGCAGTCACAAGTTAATTAAGGAGACTGCACGTGCAGTCAGGAGATAAATGTGCCGCCAATGGGAATAGTTTCAGTTCCCACTGAGCTGCGCCAATAGGTTAACATGATCTGTGTCCCCCTAGGTATCAATCACGAGTCAACCATGTGATATGCATAGCAGGCAGGTGGAAAGTCAGAAACCAAAAAAAAAAAATAAAAAAAAAATTGTGCTGAAGCAGGGACACACCTACACACTGCTGCCGACACACTAGTGTGTCCCGACACACAGTTTGGAAAGCACTGGTCTAAATGGTCTTCTAGGCCTAACATAGGGAAGGAAAGAGACCACTGCTAGACTTTCCCTAAAAAAGACACTCAGAATAAGGTGGTGGGCGTCTAATGCCCTATTGATCTTATCATATTCTGACTTAGATTACAAGCAATTGATAGTGCAGGGTGCGCTCTGTTGCGCAAATAATAATATACAATCTGGTATTAAAAGTGGATGGAAAAAATTGTTAACCAAATCATCTTAACGGGGCCAAAAAATATTTAGCTCGCTATACTTTTAATGGATAGTGCGAAGAGTACTATAAGCACGATCATTGTGTTTATATCACTAGTGATGAGTTGATGCGGTCAGAGCGCATTCCAAAATACCCCTTTAAAATTTAGCACTTTTTGAGAACTGATGAAAACCATTATCATTTGCTCGTTTGCATAACAAAACTAAATGAAAAACTGAATAATTTATTTTTGCGCTCTATCGGCTTAGCGCCTGAGCGTTATCCAACATGAAATTTTACTGTGTGCCTCCATATAAGTCTTTTAGATGAGAAAGCTGATGTTTATCAGAATAAACATGGGAAGAAAGAAGAGGTTAAAATAATGGTTAAGAGATTATGCAAGGGCATATTGACTGCCTCTACCCAGGTGTCTCAGAGGTCTCAAATGATCTTCTGGCCTTTCAGTCTGTAGTGTCATTCCTAATGTAGTAGGGTTACCATATTGCCACTTGAGGACCCTTATGAAAAAATACATATGCCAATGACCTTTTACAGAAATTGAGTTTGAAAAAGTTTTGTTGTAAGAACCATGACGACTTATGTATTTTTTCGAATGGTCTTCTTTTACAAACAGCAATATGGCAACCCAATACAGGGGGACTCAGTGGTGCCTGGACTCCAGCTGCATCATGCCTGACCCCACCCTATTTTAAAAAAAATAAGCAGGGTGTAAGTAAAGTGTATGATTCACTTGAGAAGTATGGTAGCAGGGCAGTGTTGTTGTACAGAAAAACCTGCTACCATATTTGTATAAGAATTTGCACAAGTGCATATTCTCTGGACTAACTAACCTAGAGGAAAGGTTAACTCCATGTCACAGAGAAGCAGCACTTCTTGTTACAGACAGAATTAGCACTGTTGAAATGGGGATGGGGGCACAGTGTTGTCCTAGTTACACTCCTTCCTCTTCAGTATTCAAAGACCTTCGAAAAACTACACAGTGATGCAAAAGACACAAACAAACAGAAGATAAGAACATGCTTAAACATATTATGCACAGATAATATTTATATACATACACAAAATTGTGCAAATTATAAAAGTAATTTGATAACCAGGTTAAATTATGTCTGGTAATACATCTGTTCAGTTCCTAGTATCCTCTCAAGTCTTTTTTCCAGGATCTGGTCTTCCAAATATTTATGCATTCTCCTGGAAAAAGGTCATTATGGTTTTGGCCCACAAAGCCCACACATATCCTACCCACAATTGCTTGCAGGTGCTTTCCTTGCATCATGCACAATCTCAAATATGTTTGTAGCCAGGAGAAAAACAAAAACATCTTATGCATATTCAATTATTACGTTTTGCATTTGTCTAATATCTGAGCTACATTACCAAAGAGAAACTGCTTGTATTTCTCTTGTTAAGTGTGTTCAGTCCACGGGTCATCCATTACTTATGGGATATATTCTCCTCCCCAACAGGAAGTTGCAAGAGGATCACCCAAGCAGAGCTGCTATATAGCTCCTCCCCTCACATGTCATATCCGTCATTCTCTTGCAACCCTCAACAAAGAAGGAGGTCGCTGGAGGAGTTGGAGTTTTTACTTAATTATTCTTCAATCAAAAGTTTGTTATTTTAAATGGCACCGGAGTGTGCTGTTTTTTTCTATCTCAGGCAGTATTTGGAAGAAGAAACTGCCTGCGTTTTCTATGATCTTAGCAGGCGTAACTAAGATCCACTGGCTGTTCTCGACATTCTGAGAAGTGGGGTAACTTCAGAACATGGGAATAGCATGCGGGGTCCACCGCAAATGAGGTATGTGCAGTACAATATTTTCTGGGAATGGAATTGACTAAGAAAATACTGCTGTTACCCGTATGATGTAAGTACAGCCTTAAATGCAGTAGTAGTGACTGGTATCAGGCTGATAAATGTATGCACAGTAGAGTTATTTTCTAGGGACTAGAATTTGACTGAGAAAATACTGTTAATACTGAAATAATGCTTAAGCCTTATCTGCAGTGGTAGCGACTGGTTGCAGGCTTAGTAATAACTTTGCATGACATTTAAAGAAGTTTATTTTCAAAACGTTTACTGGCATGTTATTCGTTTTGTGAGGTACTTTGGTGATAAATCCTTTGGGCATGAATTTTTTTCCACATGGCTAACGTATATTTCTGCATAGAAACCGTTATATCCGGTCTCCCACTGTTGTAAATGAGCGGGAGGGGCCTCTTTTTTAGCGCCTTGTTGCGCAGTTAAAATTCTAGCACAGTCTTCCTGCTTCTTCCTCCTTGATCCAGGACGTCTCTAGAGAGCTCAGGGGTCTTCAAAATTCGTTTTTTGAGGGAGGTAATCAGTCACAGCAGACCTGTGACAGTGTGTTAGACTGTGATAAAAACGTTTTATATTAATTTGATATCCGTTTTTTTTGGGTACTGAGGGGTTAATCATCCGGTTGCTAATGGGTGCAATCCTCTGCTAATTAATACATTTAAAGAATTGTTGACTATAACTGAATTATTCTTTAGTTACTCAACTGTGTTTTTTAAAAGCGCTGCAGCGTTTTTTATATTGCTTGCAAACTTATTGAAAGTATTTTCCAAGCTTGCTAGCTTCATTGCTAGTCTGTTTAAACATGTCTGATACAGAGGAATCTGCTTGTTCATTATGTTTAAAAGCCGTTGTGGAGCCCAATAGAAATATGTGTACCAATTGTATTGATGTTACTTTGAAAAATCAATCTGTACCGCTTAAAAAATTATCACCAGACAACGAGGGGACAGTTATGCCGTCTGACTCTCCTCACGTGTCAGTACCTTCGTCTCCCGCTCGGGAGGTGCGTGAGATTGAGGCGCCAAGTACATCAAGGCCCTTACAAATCACTTTACATGATATGGCTAATGTTATGAAAGAAGTGTTATACAATATGCCAGAGTTAAGAGGCAAGCGCGACAGTTCTGGGTTAAGGACAGAGCGCGCCGATGACACGAGAGCCATGTCTGATACTGCGTCACAATTTGCAGAACATGAGGACGGAGAGCTTCATTCTGTGGGTGACGGTTCTGATTCGGGGAGACCGGATTCAGAAATTTCAAATTTTAAATTTAAGCTTGAGAACCTCCGCGTGTTGCTAGGGGAGGTGTTAGCGGCTCTGAATGATTGTGACACGGTGGCAATCCCAGAGAAATTATGTAGGCTGGATAAATACTACGCGGTGCCGGTGTGTACTGACGTTTTTCCTATACCAAAGAGGCTTACAGAGATTATTAGTAAGGAGTGGGATAGACCCGGTGTGCCTTTTTCCCCTCCTCCGATATTTAGAAAAATGTTTCCCTATAGACGCCACCACAAGAGACTTATGGCAGACGGTCCCTAAGGTGGAGGGAGCAGTTTCTACTTTAGCCAAGCGTACCACTATCCCGGTGGAGGATAGCTGTGCTTTCTCAGATCCAATGGATAAAAAATTAGAGGGTTATCTTAAGAAAATGTTTATTCAACAAGGTTTTATATTACAGCCTCTTGCATGCATTGCGCCTGTCACTGCTGCAGCGGCATTCTAGTTTGAGTCTCTGGAAGAGGCGATTCGCACAGCACCATTGGATGAGTCTCTGAGCAGGATTAGAACCCTTAAGCTGGCTAATGCGTTTGTTTCGGATGCCGTAGTGCATTTAACCAAACTTACGGCTAAAAATTCCGGATTCGCCATACAGGCGCGCAGAGCGCTTTGGCTTAAATCCTGGTCAGCAGATGTAACTTCTAAGTCTAAATTGCTAAACATTCCTTTCAAAGGGCAGACCTTATTCGGGCCCGGCTTGAAGGAAATTATTGCTGACATTACTGGAGGTAAGGGCCACACCCTTCCTCAGGACAGGGCCAAATCGAAGGCCAAACAGTCTAATTTTCGTGCCTTTTGTAATTTCAAGGCAGGAGCAGCATCAACTTCCTCAGCTCCAAAACAGGAAGGAACTACTGCTCGTTACAGACAGGGTTGGAAAAGCAACCAGTCATGGAACAAGGGCAAGCAGGCCAGAAAGCCTACTTCCGCCCCTAAGACAGCATGAAGTCAGGGCCCCCTTTCCGGAGACGGATCTAGTGGGGGGCAGACTCTCTCTCTTCGCCCAGGCTTGGGCAAGAGATATACAGGATCCCTGGACGCTGGAGATTATATCTCAGGGATACCTTCTGGATTTCAAGACTTCTCCTCCACAAGGGAGGTTTCATCTGTCAAGGTTATCAACAAACCTAGTAAAGAAAGAGGCATTTCTACATTGTGTACAAGACCTCTTAGTGATGGGAGTGATCCACCCAGTTCCGCGGACGGAACAGGGGCAAGGTTTTTATTCAAATCTGTTTGTGGTTCCCAAGAAAGAGGGAACCTTCAGACCAATCTTAGATTTAAAAATCTTAAACAAATTCCTAAGGGTTCCATCGTTCAAGATGGAAACCATTTGAACCATCCTACCCATGATCCAAGAGGGTCAATATATGACCACAGTGGATTTAAAGGATGCCTACCTTCACATACCGATTCACAAAGATCATTATCGGTACCTAAGGTTTGCCTTTCTAGACAGGCATTACCAGTTTGTAGCGCTTCCCTTCGGGTTGGCTACGGCCCCGAGAATTTTTACAAAGGTTTTGGGCTCTCTTCTGGCGGTACTAAGACCACGAGGCATAGCGGTGGCTCCGTACCTAGACGACATTCTGATTCAAGCGTCAAGTTTTCAAAATGCAAAGTCTCATACAGAGATAGTTCTAGCATTTCTGAGTCCAGGCTATCAAAATTTCTCAATGCTTGCCGTGTCCTTCACTCCATTCCAAGCCCATCGGTAGCTCAGTGCATGGAAGTGATCGGCTTAATGGTCGCGGCGATGGACATAGTGCCATTTGCACGCCTACATCTCAGACCGCTGCAACTATGCATGCTAAGTCAATGGAACAGGGATTACTCAGATCTGTCCCCTTTGCTAAATCTGGACCAGGAGACCAGAGATTCTCTTCTCTGGTGGTTATCACGGGTTCATCTGTCCAAAGGAATGTCCTTTCGCAGACCAGATTGGACGATTGTAACAACAGATGCCAGCCTACTAGGCTGGGGAGCAGTCTGGAACTCCCTGAAGGCTCAGGGATCGTGGACTCAGGAGGAGAAACTCCTCCCAATAAACATTCTAGAATTAAGGGCAATATTCAATGCTCTTCTAGCTTGGCCTCAGTTGGCAAAACTGAGGTTTATCAGATTTCAGTCGGACAACATCACGACTGTGGCTTACATCAATCATCAAGGGGGAACCAGGAGTTCCCTAGCGATGTTGGAAGTCTCGAAGATAATTCGCTGGGCAGAGTCTCACTCTTGCCACCTGTCAGCGATCTACATCCCAGGCGTGGAGAACTGGGAGGCGGATTTTTTAAGTCGCCAGACTTTTCATCCGGGGGAGTGGGAACTTCACCCGGAGGTATTTGCCCAACTGATTCTTCGTTGGGGCAAACCGGATCTGGATCTCATGGCATCTCGCCAGAACGCCAAGCTTCCTTGTTACGGATCCAGGTCCAGGGACCCGGGAACGGTGCTGGTAGATGCACTAGCAGCCCCTTGGGTTTTCAACATAGCTTATGTGTTTCCACCTTTTCCGTTGCTTCCTCGTCTGATTGCCAGGATCAAACAGGAGAGAGCATCGGTGATTCTGATAGCGCCTGCGTGGCCACGCAGGACCTGGTATGCAGACCTAGTGGACATGTTGTCCTGTCCACCATGGTCTCTACCCCTGAGACAGGACCTTCTAATTCAGGGTCCTTTCAACCATCCAAACCTAATTTCTCTGAGGCTGACTGCTTGGAAATTGAACGCTTGATTCTATCAAAGCGTGGGTTTTCGGATTCGGTTATTGATACATTAATACAGGCTTGGAAACCTGTTACCAGAAAAATTTACCACAAGATATGGCGTAAATATTTATATTGGTGTGAATCCAAGAGTTACTCATGGAGTAAGGTTAGGATTCCTAGGATATTGTCTTTTCTACAAGAGGGTTTAGAAAAGGGCTTATCCGCTAGTTCACTAAAGGGACAGATTTCTGCTCTGTCTATTCTTTTACACAAGCGTCTGGCAGAGAATCCAGACGTCCAGGCTTTTTGTCAGGCTTTGGCTAGGATTAAGCCTGTGTTTAAAACTGTTGCTCCTCCGTGGAGCTTAAACTTGGTTCTTAAAGTTCTTCAGGGTGTTCCGTTTGAACCCCTTCATTCCATTGATATTAAGCTTTTATCTTGGAAAGTTCTGTTTTTGATGGCTATTTCCTCGGCTCGAAGAGTCTCGGAGTTATCTGCCTTACATTGTGATTCTCCTTATCTGATCTTTCATTCAGACAAGGTAGTCCTGCGTACTAAACCTGGGTTTTTACCTAAGGTTGTTTCTAACAAGAATATCAATCAAGAGATTGTTGTTCCATCCTTATGTCCTAATCCTTCTTCAAAGAAGGAACGTCTTTTGCATAATCTAGATGTGGTCCGTGCTCTGAAGTTCTACTTACAGGCAACTAAAGATTTTCGACAAACTTCTTCTCTGTTTGTCGTTTACTCTGGACAGAGGAGAGGTCAAAAGGTTTCGGCTACCTCTCTCTCTTTTTGGCTTCGTAGCATAATACGCTTAGCCTATGAGACTGCTGGACAGCAGCCTCCTGAAAGAATTACAGCTCATTCCACTAGAGCTGTGGCTTCCACCTGGGCCTTTAAGAATGAGGCCTCTGTTGAACAGATTTGCAAGGCTGCAACTTGGTCTTCACTTCATACCTTTTCCAAATTTTACAAATTTGACACTTTTGCTTCTTCGGAGGCTGTTTTTGGGAGAAAGGTTCTACAGGCAGTGGTTCCTTCTGTTTAATGTTCTTGCCTTGTCCCTCCCATCATCCGTGTACTTTAGCTTTGGTATTGGTATCCCATAAGTAATGGATGACCCGTGGACTGAACACACTTAACAAGAGAAAACATAATTTATGCTTACCTGATAAATTTATTTCTCTTGTAGTGTGTTCAGTCCACGGCCCGCCCTGTCTATTTGAGGCAGGTTCTAAATTTTAAATTATAACTCCAGTCACCACTGCACCCTATAGTTTCTCCTTTCTCGTCTTGTTTCGGTCGAATGACTGGATATGACATGTGAGGGGAGGAGCTATATAGCAGCTCTGCTTGGGTGATCCTCTTGCAACTTCCTGTTGGGGAGGAGAATATATCCCATAAGTAATGGATGACCCGTGGACTGAACACACTACAAGAGAAATAAATTTATCAGGTAAGCATAAATTATGTTTTTTATATAGATTATTATTTGGGTTTTAATCCTTTAGTCTGGGGGGGGGGGTCAAGGACCCCCATTTCAACCAACTTGGTTGGTGGCAGAGGATAAAGGTATATAAGGTGTGGGTTGCCAAAAACTGGATGTAGATATTGGTTTTAGATATTGCAGCTTTAATCCAATCCCCATTTGCCCAGTCTTCTTCTTGACCCTTCCCATTCATTGTTACCTGCACCATCAGTCTTATCCAAAAATCTAATTGAAAACAAAAGCACAATTTATTTATTTTTTTGACATTCATCTTAAATTGTTGTATATTCTCTAGTGCCAGTGCTATTTATTTTCCAAAGTATGTTAACCAGCTTGTCACAGTCTAGCCACTCCAGGCAAGCCTGTGACTTAGTTCAGTCGGTGCAAGGGTTAAAAAAAAAACTCTCTTGTATGTACTAGACCCGGAAAGAGGCTCAAATTCCCCTTTAATGCCACCCACACTAAACTATCTCTGCTGCCACCACTTTAAGATTATTGTAACCTAAAGAAAAACCCAGACGAACAGATTAAAAATCCCAAAGCACAATTGATCAAAATCTAAAAACATAATACTATTATTACTCGTCTCTTCTGAAATGTGGTTCAAATATTAGGCAAAGGGAAAAAATTTAATAAAACAACATTTATTATGAACAGCAAAAAAGAGTCACAGTGCATTTATATATATAAAAAAATTACTATAAGTAATTATTGTTGTGGGATTCTAACCAAAGTCATTCATTCCTATGCACAATAAGTTGACATATATGAACACTATTAGTATATATAACCATTCTTAAATTATAAACTGAGTATTAATTATATTAGGAATGGTCTTATGAGCTCTTCTTTTCCCTAGGCATAAGCTCAAAATGTCCAAAAATGTATATATTTTTTAAATTTAATTAAACAAATCAGACTTTGTCTCCTTTTTGTACACGCAGACATCTCAGGGATGGGATTAAGTATATACGTATTACCATGTTGGATCTTTCTCCCCATCTGTGACATACAACAATAATGCATACTGAGTAACCTGTGTGTAATCATCAAGAGAGTGGTCTTTTCAGTAGTTATTTCCAGTGGTAGTAAGGAACTGATGTAATTCTATGAGGCATAATGTAGGGTCTAAATATGCTTGTTAAGTTTATCCATTACAAGCAACACTATGTAATAATAAGATACAGTGTATTCTATGGTCATATTCTCTAAATCTGTCTGTAAAAGGTACTGTTACTTTAAGACTCACAACGTGTTTGTAATTGAGGTGCAGCTGTCAGGGCTATTTAAGAGCGGGCAGTTACACATTTAATATTTCTATGACTAAGGCGAGTGTATTGCCGAAACGCGTAAGACAACATTACGCTGGCGTCATCTATTGACTTTATCTGTCTGGTGTTATCCAAATAAACACTTTTAAATGCATGAAGATTCGCCGGTTATTTTTGTTATAAAAAATTATTTAACATACACGGATACACATAAAAGCAAAACAGTTTTTAAAAATGAGAAAATATAGCAGAACCTATAACTTTACAGAATAGCCTCTGTTCCATGGAAATTGCAGAAATATGGTTAAGCACGCTGTTGCCCGCTGCCTCTCATGTAGAATGACAATATTATTTTGCTAAAGTCACCATTAAATACATTTATTCCTGAGATCAGGTTTCTGAAGAGGCCCCTTCCAGAGTGCCGCCCCTTTTTTATTGCAGGCTAATCCAAAATGCAGGCCCTAGCTAAAGTTATAGGATAACATAATTTTAGTTATGTATATATAATAAATATACCCTTATGCTATGGTGACATCATGAGGATCATTGTTATACCAAACATGACATGTCTGTCATATTTGGTCATCCTGTAACATAAAAGTGATTAAAACACATCTTAAGATATCCTGGAATGTCACCTCTGATCGACCTCAGATTTCTGTCACCCAGTGTTGATACGTTACTAACTTGTGGCACCAGCTCTCTGGATGTATGTAATAAAGTTTTCTGAAGTAGAACTTAGAAACTATTTACGACAGGAGGCCTATTTTTAAGGATAAACACAAGGAAATACTCATCTGAAAAAAAGAACTAACAAAAACCACACACTGAAGATTTTTTTAACCCCTCAAACACTAATCATGGAATCTTCATGATAGGTAGTAATGAAACTAGCATTTCATATTTCCTAATGCTCTGCATGGTATTTTGAACCCTAAAGTCAATGTAATTGTCTGTACTTCAAACTGAAATTCTGCAATAAAGAAAGAAACAAAAAAAAATTATCACGTCAAACCAGGGAGGCACAAACATGCTACCAAGAATTGCTTGATTTTTTTTTCCAAGTAAGGTCAGCAAATATAATTGTTTTCTTGTTAACGATGTAGATTACCATATTTGATGCTAATAAATTATTTCATTATTTGTATAACTCTCCTACTTCTTATATACACAAACCAGCAGGAAATGTACTATATGGAGGCTGTGTGTTTAGTAAATAGGTAGCAGCTGCTGCAATTGGAAGTAGATACAGTTTGAGATGATTTCATAAGGTTAGGAAGTAGAAGCAAGCAGCTTGTAAACCAAAGTGAGGGACAGAATTCACAGGCAGAACATCTCACAGTCACAACCAGGGCTTCACGTTTTGTGCAGTGGCGTCACTCGCAATAACGTGAAGACGTCACTGCGCAACTTTATTTAAAACTGACAATTGTCAGTAATAGGGAGATAAGGTCATGCTGCTTACATGCCTGTTTCTCAGATGCCTGTATAAGTCTTTAATGTATAGAGTAAAAAATAAAATAGTTATAAAAAAACAATTAAGAAAAGTAAAAAAAAAAGGATTTGGGGTTCTCTAAAGGCACATAAATAAAGATCGAAATTGCCCAAAATACATATTCTAAACATAAAGTTGTTTATTTTTAAAAAATAAATATCAGTTTCAGTAGTATAGCTAAATGATCACCGTGGTAACTTGCGTTACCGTAGTGATTGCCTAGCTAAGAAATGTTGCATTCCCTTTTACAATACAGACCGATATTATATTTGTAATCCCATGATCACCTGGATAATGTGGTTACAAATTAAGAAATGGTAGAGGAATGCTATTAAAAAAATAAATAATAATAATATTTTTATAATTAACCTTTTAGCGTTTTTGAAAGATGATTAAACACCCACTTTACGCAGCTCTCTCCATCTTTCAAAACTTCTGTATTTTTTTGCAATAAAAATTACATATTTTCTAGCGACATAATTCCTTTAAAAATATCTATTTATTTTGTAAAGAGAATTAAAAATAAAAAATAAAATGTATTTCAACTTTACGGGTTATGCCTGCAATCAGACAGCTGTAGCCACCTGAGAAATTAAGACACAATAAATAAAGTACACAGTGGAATATGGCTCTTTGCTTAGAATTTTTTTTTAAGCAATGCATCTTATTCCATTAATTGCTGCGCACCCCAAATACTTGTAGCCCCTCATTTGATGCACCAAGGGGTGTACTTTCTGCAAATGTGTACTTTGTGTACCCCATTTTAATTTTTCAGGTGGCTAGAACTGTTTAATTGCTGAAAACAGTACAGTAAATTCTTAGATGCTGTTTTTGATAATTTATCAAATTGACATGCCTGCAATAAAACAGTGGGAAAAAAACAGTAAAATGTTCTTAATTTTTGCTTATTTTATATATTATATATATTTATCCACACAGGTTTTGATAAGCTTAGAAAAATAAAATGACATACTATTATTTATTGAGCCAGGAGTAAAAAAAAATACACTTTTTCTCTTGTTAAGTGTGTTCAGTCCACGGGTCATCCATTACTTATGGGATATATTCTCCTTCCCAACAGGAAGTTGCAAGAGGATCACCCAAGCAGAGCTGCTATATAGCTCCTCCCCTCACATGTCATATCCAGTCATTCTCTTGCAACCCTCAACAAAGAAGGAGGTCGCGAGAGGAGCTGGAGTTTTTACTTAATTATTCTTCAATCAAAAGTTTGTTATTTTAAATGGCACCGGAGTGTGCTGTTTTTCTATCTCAGGCAGTATTTGGAAGAAGAAACTGCCTGAGTTTTCTATGATCTTAGCAGGCGTAACTAAGATCCACTGGCTGTTCTCGACATTCTGAGGAGTGGGGTAACTTCAGAAAATGGGAATAGCATGCGGGGTCTCCCGCAAATGAGGTATGTGCAGTACAATATTTTCTGGGAATGGAATTGACTAAGAAAACACTGCTGTTACCCGTATGATGTAAGTACAGCCTTAAATGCAGTAGTAGTGACTGGTATCAGGCTGATAAATGTATGCACAGTAGAGTTATTTTCTAGGGACTAGAATTTGACTGAAAAAATACTGTTAATACTGATATAATGTGTGAGCCTTAACTGCAGTAGAAGCGACTGGTAGCAGGCTTAGTAATAACTTTACACAGCATCTGAAATGTTGTTTTTTTAAAACGTTTACTGGCATGTTAATCGTTTTGTGAGGTACTTTGGTGATAAATCTTTTTGGGCATGATTTTTTTCCACACGGCTAACGTATATTTCTGCATAGAAACCGTTATATCAGGTCTCCCACTGTTGTAATAGGAGTGGGAGGGACCTTTTTTAGCGCCTTGTTGCGCAGTTAAAATTTAGCACAGTCTTCCTGCTTCTTCCTCTTTGATCCAGGACGTCTCCAGAGAGCTCAGGGATCTTCAAAATTCGTTTTTGAGGGAGGTAATCAGTCACAGCAGACCTGTGACAGTGTGTTTGACTGTGATAAAAGCGTTAAATCTTAATTTGATATCCGTTTTGGGTACTGAGGGGTTAATCATCCTTTTGCTAATGGGTGCAATCCTCTGCTAATTAATACATTTAAAGAATTGTTGACTATAACTGAACTAGTTTTTTTTTTTTTTTTTTTTTTTTAAAAAGCGCTGCAGCGTTTTTTATATTGCTTGTAAACTTATTGAAGTAATTTCCAAGCTTGCTAGCTTCATTGCTAGTCTGTTTAAACATGTCTGATACAGAGGAATCTGCTTGTTCATTATGTTTAAAAGCCGATGTGGAGCCCAATAGAAATATGTGTACCAATTGTATTGATATTACTTTGAATAAAAGTCAATCTGTACCGATAAAGAAATTATCACCAGACAACGAGGGGGGAAGTTATGCCGTCTAACTCTCCTCACGTGTCAGTACCTTCGTCTCCTGCTCGGGAGGTGCGTAAGATTGAGGCGCCAAGTACATTAAGGCCCTTACAAATCACTTTACATGATATGGCTAATGTTATGAAAGAAGTATTATACAATATGCCCGAGTTAAGAGGCAAGCGCGACAGCTCTGGGTTAAGGACAGAGCGCGCCGATGACACGAGAGCCATGTCTGATACTGCGTCACAATTTGCAGAACATGAGGACGGAGAGCTTCATTCTGTGGGTGACGGTTCTGATTCGGGGAGACCGAATTCAGAAATTTCAAATTTTAAATTTAAGCTCGAGAACCTCCGCGTGTTGCTAGGGGAGGTGTTAGCGGCTCTGAATGATTGTGACACGGTGGCAATCCCAGAGAAATTATGTAGGCTGGATAAATACTATGCGGTACCGGTGTGTACTGACGTTTTTCCTATACCAAAGAGGCTTACAGAGATTATTAGCAAGGAGTGGGATAGACCCGGTGTGCCTTTTTCCCCTCCTCCGATATTTAGAAAAATGTTCCCTATAGACGCCACCACATGAGACTTATGGCAGACGGTCCCTAAGGTGGAGGGAGCAGTTTCTACTTTAGCCAAGCGTACCACTATCCTGGTGGAGGATAGCTGTGCTTTCTCAGATCCAATGGATAAAAAATTAGAGTGTTACCTTAAGAAAATGTTTGTTCAACAAGGTTTTATATTACAGCCTCTTGCATGCATTGCGCCTGTCATTGCTGCAGCGGCATTCTGGTTTGAGTCTCTGGAAGAGGCGATTCGCACAGCACCATTGGATGAATCTTTGAGCAAGATTAGAACCCTTAAGCTGGCTAATGCGTTTGTTTCAGATGCCGTAGTGCATTTAACCAAACTTACGGCTAAGAATTCCGGATTCGCCATACAGGCGCGCAGAGCGCTATGGCTTAAATCCTGGTCAGCAGATGTAACTTCTAAGTCTAAACTACTAAACATTCCTTTCAAAGGGCAGACCTTTTTCGGGCCCGGCTTGAAGGAAATTATTGCTGACATTACTGGAGTTAAGGGCCACACCCTTCCTCAGGACAGGGCCAAATCAAAGGCCAAACAGTCTAATTTTCGTGCCTTTCGTAATTTCAAGGCAGGAGCAGCATCAACTTCCTCCGCTCCAAAACAGGAAGGAACTACTGCTCGTTACAGACAGGGTTGGAAAGGCAACCAGTCATGGAACAAGGGCAAGCAGGCCAGAAAGCCTACTTCCGCCCCTAAGACAGCATGAAGTCAGGGCCCCCTTTCCGGAGACGGATCTAGTGGGGGGCAGACTTTCTCTCTTCGCCCAGGCTTGGGCAAGAGATGTACAGGATCCCTGGACGTTGGAGATTATATCTCAGGGATACCTTCTGGATTTCAAAACTTCTCCTCCACAAGGGAGGTTTCATCTGTCAAGGTTATCAACAAACCTAGTAAAGAAAGAGGCATTTCTACAATGTGTACAAGACCTCTTAGTGATGGGAGTGATCCACCCAGTTCCGCGAACGGAACAGGGGCAAGGGTTTTATTCAAATCTGTTTGTGGTTCCCAAGAAAGAGGGAACTTTCAGACCAATCTTAGACTTAAAGATCTTAAACAAATTCCTAAGGGTTCCGTCGTTCAAGATGGAAACCATTCGGACCATCCTACCCATGATCCAAGAGGGTCAATATATGACCACAGTGGACTTAAGGGATGCCTACCTTCACATACCGATTCACAAAGATCATTATCGGTACCTAAGGTTTGCCTTTCTAGACAGGCATTACCAGTTTGTAGCTCTTCCCTTCGGGTTAGCTACGGCCCCGATAATTTTTACAAAGGTTCTGGGCTCACTTCTGGCGGTACTAAGACCACGAGGCATAGCGGTGGCTCCGTACCTAGACGACATTCTGATACAAGCGTCAAGTTTTCAAAATGCAAAGTCTCATACAGAGATAGTTCTAGCATTTCTGAGGTCGCATGGGTGGAAAGTGAACGTGGAGAAGAGTTCTCTGTTACCACTCACAAGGGTCCCTTTTCTAGGGACTCTTATAGATTCTGTAGAGATGAAGATTTACCTGACGGAGTCCAGGTTATCAAAGATTCTCAATGCTTGCCGTGTCCTTCACTCCATTCCAAGCCCATCAGTAGCTCAGTGCATGGATGTAATCGGCTTAATGGTCGCGGCAATGTACATAGTGCCATTTGCGCGCCTACATCTCAGACCGCTGCAACTGTGCATGCTAAGTCAATGGAACGGGGATTACTCAGATCTGTCCCCTTTGCTAAATCTGGACCAGGAGACCAGAGATTCTCTTCTCTGGTGGTTGTCACGGGTTCATCTGTCCAAAGGAATGACTTTTCGCAGACCAGATTGGACGATTGTAACAACAGATGCCAGCCTACTAGGCTGGGGAGCAGTCTGGAACTCTCTGAAGGCTCAGGGATCGTGGACTCAGGAGGAGAGACTCCTCCCGATAAACATTCTAGAATTAAGAGCAATATTCAATGCTCTTCTAACTTGGCCTCAGTTAGCAACACTGAGGTTCATCAGATTTCAGTCGGACAACATCACGACTGTGGCTTACATCAATCATCAAGGGGGAACCAGGAGTTCCCTAGCGATGTTGGAAGTCTCGAAGATAATTTGCTGGGCAGAGTCTCACTCTTGCCACCTGTCAGCGATCTACATCCCAGGCGTGGAGAACTGGGAGGCGGATTTTCTAAGTCGACAGACCTTTCATCCGGGGGAGTGGGAACTTCACCCGGAGGTATTTGCTCAACTGATTCGTCGTTGGGGCAAACCGGATCTGGATCTCATGGCATCTCGCCAGAACGCCAAGCTTCCTTGTTACGGATCCAGGTCCAGGGACCCGGGTGCGGTGCTGGTAGATGCACTAGCAGCCCCTTGGGTTTTCAACATAGCTTATGTGTTTCCACCTTTTCCGTTGCTACCTCGACTGATTGCCAGGATCAAACAGGAGAGAGCATTGGTGATTCTGATAGCGCCTGCGTGGCCACGCAGGACCTGGTATGCAGACCTAGTGGACATGTCGTCCTGTCCACCATGGTCTCTACCCCTGAGGCAGGACCTTCTAATCCAGGGTCCTTTCAACCATCCAAACCTAATTTCTCTGAGGCTGACTGCTTGGAAATTGAACGCTTGATTCTATCAAAGCGTGGGTTTTCGGATTTGGTTATTGATACATTAATACAGGCTCGGAAACCTGTTACCAGAAAAATTTACCACAAGATATGGCGTAAATATTTATATTGGTGTGAATCCAAGAGTTACTCATGGAGTAAGGTTAGGATTCCTAGGATATTGTCTTTTCTACAAGAGGGTTTAGAAAAGGGCTTATCCGCTAGTTCGCTATAGGGACAGATTTCTGCTCTGTCTATTCTTTTACACAAGCGTCTGGCAGAGAATCCAGACGTCCAGGCTTTTTGTCAGGCTTTGGCTAGGATTAAGCCTGTGTTTAAAACTGTTGCTCCTCCGTGGAGCTTAAACTTGGTTCTTAAAGTTCTTCAGGGTGTTCCATTTGAACCCCTTCATTCCATTGATATTAAGCTTTTATCTTGGAAAGTTCTGTTTTTGATGGCTATTTCCTCGGCTCGAAGAGTCTCGGAGTTATCTGCCTTACATTGTGATTCTCCTTATCTGATCTTTCATTCAGACAAGGTAGTCCTGCGTACTAAACCTGGGTTTTTACCTAAGGTTGTTTCTTTTTTTTTTTTTTTTTTTTTATTAACAAAATACATATACACATAACAAAACATTACACATGTTACAAGACATTACTAACACAATAAGAAACACTACGTTATTCTTTGTGTGCTTACTAGGTTCTATCTTTTATTACTTTTCACTCTTTCTATAGCCCTTTATCCACTTATATTGCTTTGGGGAGATGGAGATTCCCTTGTTATCTTTTCCCATATTATCTTAGCTTCTAAGGATATTTCTTGTCTATTATTTATCATATAGAAATATTCTTCACTCATTAGGTTATCGTTCACTTTGTTAATCCATTCTTCCCTTGTGGGCACTATTACCGTTTTCCATTTTTTAAGTATTAAGTTCTTTGCACTATTAAGCATAATTTGATATAAATATGCTCTTGGTTTTTCCCATTTAGGGTTTGGATTATTTAAGATGGCCGTAAGAAAGTTATTCAAATTGGTCCTATCCTCTCGTATATCAACAGTTTGAAATATACTTTTCCAAAAAACCTTTATGTGTGGGCAGGACCACATTATATGGGATAAGGAGCCCTTATTCCCACACCTTCTCCAGCAACTCTCTTGTGTATATGGAAAAAATTTTTTGATTCTAACTGGTGTGAGATACCATCTTGTTAGTATCTTTAGATTTTGTTCCAGCATTCTTGCTGATATCGAGGATTTTGCCGTCTGTTGGCATATATTTTTCCAGACTTTTAAGTCTATGTCCTGTTCTAATTCTATTTGCCACTTTTTAAAACAAGCCAGTGTCCCTTCCCCCTCCTCTTGTAATAATCTGTAAGCCTTAGAGAGGGTATGTTTTAGGTTTCCACTCATATTACACAAATTCTCCATTCTTGTTAATGGTCTTAATAACTTATCCTTATCTTTATTTGTCATTATATAATGGTTAACCTGTGTATATATGAACCAATCTATTACTCCTCTTAGTCCCTTCTCTTGTAATTCCTCCTGAGGCCTTAGCTTCCTATTATCTATTAGATTTATTATTCTATAGTTGTTATCCTCCTTATCCCCTTTAAAGCTTCCCTCCAAAAACTTTTTATTCTCCACTAAATCTATGAGGGGGGAAGGTATAGATGAAATGTTACCTTTTTTCCTATTTATCTTGTCCCAGATCTTAACTGTTTCCTTAATAATACTATAATTCTCTATCTCTGGAGATCTGTCCTTTGGATTTTCCCAGCATTGATTACATATTCTTTTCCTACCAATTAGTTCTCCCTCCAGCTGTACCCATATTTTCACTTCCTTTTTTGTATGCCATTCTATAACTCTTTGTAAAAATGTAGCCAATCTATATTTGGCTAGATTTGGTAGTCCCATCCCACCCTCTTTTCTTTTCATATACATTGTCTCTTTGCTTATTCTAGGATGTATTTTTCCCCATACATAATTATTTATTGTTTTTTGTAGATCTTCTATATAATTACTTACTATAGGAATGGGCAAAGCTTGTAAAACATACAAAAATCTAGGTAGGACATTCATTTGTATAATATTAATTCTCCCTAGCCATGAAATCCTTTTAGGGTACCAGGATAGAAGGTCCTTTGTTATAGTATTCTTGAGGTTAACATAGTTCAATGCATATAATTTTCCTGCGCTTTTTGTCAGATAAACCCCTAAGTATTTTAATGCTTCAACCTCTTTAAATGGGTGTTAATGGGTTGTTGTCTAAACCTGGGTTCTTACCTAAGGTTGTTTCTAACAGGAATATCAATCAAGAGATTGTTGTTCCATCGTTATGTCCTAATCCTTCTTCAAAGAAGGAACGTCTTTTGCATAATCTAGACGTGGTCCGTGCCCTGAAGTTCTACTTACAGGCAACTAAAGATTTTCGACAAACTTCTTCTCTGTTTGTCGTTTACTCTGGACAGAGGAGAGGTCAAAAGGCTTCGGCTACCTCTCTCTCTTTTTGGCTTCGTAGCATAATACGCTTAGCCTATAAGACTGCTGGACAGCAGCCTCCTGAAAGAATTACAGCTCATTCCACTAGAGCTGTGGCTTCCACCTGGGCCTTTAAGAATGAGGCCCCTGTTGAACAGATTTGCAAGGCTGCAACTTGGTCTTCACTTCATACTTTTTCCAAATTTTACAAATTTTACACTTTTGCTTCTTCGGAGGCTGTTTTTGGGAGAAAGGTTCTACAGGCAGTGGTTCCTTCTGTTTAATGTTCCTGCCTTGTCCCTCCCATCATCCGTGTACTTTAGCTTTGGTATTGGTATCCCATAAGTAATGTATGACCTGTGGACTGAACACACTTAACAAGAGAAAACATAATTTATGCTTACCTGATAAATTTATTTCTCTTGTAGTGTGTTCAGTCCACGGCCCGCCCTGTCTTTTTGAGGCAGGTTCTAAATTTTAAATTATAACTCCAGTCACCACTGCACCCTATAGTTTCTCCTTTCTCGTCTTGTTTCGATCGAATGACTGGATATGACATGTGAGGGGAGGAGCTATATAGCAGCTCTGCTTGGGTGATCCTCTTGCAACTTCCTGTTGGGAAGGAGAATATATCCCATAAGTAATGGATGACCCGTGGACTGAACACACTACAAGAGATAATAAATTTATCAGGTAAGCATAAATTATGTTTTTCACATTTTACATGCTGTTTTTTAAACTTGATGATACATACACATATAATAATGGTATATTTTGAATCTGCTGGGTCTGCTGAAAAAAAACAATATATAGTTTGTATAGTTTATTCACATAAACTTTACTTCTAAAAGTGTTTAAATGTGAACTGCAACAAAAAGCTCAAAACCAAAAACAGGTGGGAAATGGCTTAACAGCCAAAGAGTTAAATGGGCATTAAACACTTCAAGATATTAATATAGGATGTTTAATTGTATTGAGTAAAACGTTTTTGCAATATACTTTAATTATTTATTTTGTTCCCTTGTCTTATAAATTAATTCTGAATATTGTAGGCTTCACAAATTCCTGTTAAAAGTGCAGACACAGCTGTAATCCACACCGTCATTGGTTGCACACTCTAGTAAGCCATTTCTAACTGTCCCTAATTGGTCTCAGCAGAAAAAGAAACCTAAGTTACAATATGGTGGCGCCCACTTCTTTATGTGCATTAGATTGTTACACTTATTTTTTTTTATTTATTTTTTTAAATTAAAGTTTATATTATTCTCAGGCTATTTGCTCTGAATACATCATTCTATGTATGATTTATTTAGTGTTTAATGTCCCTTTAAGGACTGTGACCATCCTTATAATCAGCAGACCAAAGCCCATATTGGCTCCTCCAAATAAGGCAAATAAGGGGGGTGAGTGGAGTTTGACTGTTGACAAACAATTGCAGTAAAAAGGATGTTATGTTATACTTAGCTATGTTATTCTATATCAATACAAATTTAAAGAGAAATACAGACATCATTGTGGTGCAGGTAAAAATCTATTATTTATTGTAGACAAAATTTTTACATTTTATTTATTGCCATGTCATACCAACAGGAAATCCTGACTCGTTTCCTGTGCCACTAGTCACACTTCCGCAGAGATGTTATTCTATAGCAAGATAACAGAAATGTCTCATGATTACAAAGTGTTTACTGTCCCTTTAAGCAGACATGAAGACACAAAACATTTACTTACATCAGATTGCACTAGTCAGAGAAAACATATTTACACATTTTGAGTCACCAGCTCCTTCCTACATGTGTGAAAAGATTTACATATTATATGTGTATGCATTTGTGATTGGCTGATGGCTGTCACATGATAAAAGGAGTGAAAATAGAGAAATTTGAAATGGGTCAGAAATCAAAAACTACTAATCATTTGAAGTTCAGGATAAGTGCTATTGCATTGTCTTTTCATCGTGCATTTGTTGATTACATAAATCTACTATATTCACTGGTCCTTTAAGTGTCAAGCAGACATGATTCTCTGTAGGGAATCATGTCCGCTGCACATCGCTAAATGTGGACATCATATGCTGATGAAATGCTTGTGCATTGCCGCCCCCTGCCGCGGCCGCTAGCAGGTGCTGTCAGTCATCATGATTGTATCAGATCCAGGGTCGTTTTTAACACAGGGCAAAAGGGGCAGCTGCCCAGGGCCCAGTCTTTGTTGAGGGGCCCAAGATTCCTAAAAATTTTTTTTATTTTTTTTTTAGTTCATGCCAGGCTGCTGATGTCATGTGACATGGGGGGGGGGCAGTCAGTCCTAATACTGTCACAGTCAAAAGTTCTCTGCTTATATTTATTTGTGAGAAACTGCCAGAATGTGCCGGTGTCATGTGACATGCCAAGCTAGTGCCATGTGCTGTTTTAGATGTGCACTGTGCAGCACTGAATGCTAAGCCCTAACTCAGCATCCAGCCAATCCCACTGCATCAGAAAAGGTCACTGCATCAGAACTTGTTCCTAGCAGAGAAGTGACATGTGCTGCTTTGGCTGATGTCAGGCTGTGGCTAATGTCATGCTGATACTTCACACATTAAGGTAAGGTTTATTTTTATAGTTTTTTTTCTCTCTGTCTCAGTTTTTACAGCTTCCCATAATAGTTCTGCTGTTCCAGTCAGTAAACTTATATTTGTCTGCACTTCCATGCTTCCTCCTTAGTCTTTACCTTGCTTTGCTCCTGTTGGCTGCCCTAAATCTCTTTAACCAGCAAACCTCACACCAGAATCACATTCAAAAGCATATTAAATTAATCCACAGTGGAGGAATTTATACTTTTTAGTACTGCTTAGGTCCAGTTTCACATATTGCAATTTATTTCATTTTTTTTTTTTTTTTTAAAATGATTAGCCCAGCAGTGGATGATCCACTGCTGGGCTAATAATTAAAAAAATAATAATAGAAAAACATTAATTAAATTGATTTAGTTGCTTTTTGGGATGTTGGGGTGGAGATCGAAATTGCATGGGGGGCCCCCAAGAAAATGTTTGCCCAGGATCCAGTCAATATTAAAGTCGGCCCTGATCGGATCGGGATGATTTAAACCCACCACATTTTAGGTGGTGTAATGGTTAAGGCTACTGCTTTTTATCTTTCAGATGGGCCTCGGAAGCTGCATTCTCCCAGAGTCTGTCATACAGAGATTTGCTGGTACCCCCGAAGTGAATGTGTGTTGTTGAGGGAATAAAGGCATAGGCAGATGTTTACAATAACATTATTTTCTTATAATGTTCCATTTTAAAACTTGTTGCACATTATATGCTAGAAATACAGCATATAAAATAATGTTTACTACTGTCAAGTTGGTTTGCATACAGATCTAAGTCATGTTTTTACATTTATTATTGAATCGGGAAATTTATTGCAAAATTGTATTTATTTTTTGGCAAAAAAAATTGTTTGCAATTCTTGTAGTTAACTGATCGTACTTCCAACATTCCTCACCTTTTTATGATCCTTTATTGAGAAATACATTGATGTCATTGTGAGGAATGTCTTAACAAACAATATGCACCTGTCTTTTCTCATAGCATCTGAAGATCTTTCTTTACATTAAAACATTCTTGGCCTTCTGTTTATCTCTGCAATCTTTTATTTTAGTTGAGTAAAGGAAAAAAAAAAACTTCAAAAAGATATTTGAAGCACAGACGTATAAAAAGGCACTTGTAAATGATATGACATAGTGCACACAGCATAAACAAACATGTCTGAAAGGCCAAATAACAGTTTTTACAAGCTAAAGACCATTTTGATGTCAAATCCTTTAGCTACATTTCTGTGGAAAATATCATTTGTTCTTCATGATTGAAGACAGGAAAATTGCATTATACACTGGAGGTAAAAATATTCATCAAGCCACTTCATATTTTTAAAGAAGTCTGTCAAACATTTGCCACCAAAAACAAAATTAAAGAGGCTTGTTAATGCAACAATAAAATGCTCTATTAAACTGGGGGTTCCTTAAAGTTTTTGGGAGTCTCCACAAGATTTGATAATGTCATGTGAGTGTGTGTATATGTGTTTGTGTATGTGTTATGAGTGTGTTTGTGTATATTTATGAGTGTGTGTACGAGTGAAAAACTTTTTTTCTATAAAATGTTTAGTTATGCGTAATGAAACAACTTTTGCAATATAGTTTCATTATTTATTTTGCCCCCCTTTTCATGTAATTTAGCTCTGGAAATAGAGCAATTTATATCTCTCAGACCTTGAAATGCACCTGCTGACTTCTAAAGGCTATAACCCTGCTACATATCTGTCCTTTAATGGCATTAACTGATAACAACTGCAAAACAATTAACTTTATATTCACTTTATAAATGTTACTAGCCTTGTTGTCTGCAAGCTAAAGCCCTGAGTGACTCCTCCAAATAAGGCAAAGGGTGGGTGGAGTTTGGTTAATGAAAACTAATTGCAGTTAAAAGAATGTTAATATGTTTTAAAAATGTTAAGACTTGGCTGATGTGTTATTCTATAGCAACACAACAGAAATGTCTTGTAATTACAATGTGTTTAGTGTCCCTTTAATGTGAGGTAGACACATAGCTAATTTTGTATCTCTTCAAATTTATGGACATTGTTCATCGCCTCACATGCGGGAGAAGCCTACATGGGAGGTACATGGAGTTAGACTGTGAGTTTAACCATTAGTGATTAACAATGGCTACAAAAGTTGTATTTTCTTATTTTCTCTAATATTTCCCTCACAGATATAGCAACTAATCACAAGCTGTCTTTTGCTGAGGAATCTTTGTGCAATAATCAAAGCAAATTAAACCATTTTATTATTGACTGTACACATGACTTTAAGTTATTGAAGCCCAGTAATAAGCAACTTATTTTTTCACAAGGACCCAAAGTGTAATACTTAAAGGGCCATAATACCCAAATGTTTAAACACTTGAAAGTGATGCAGTATAGCTGTAAAAAGCTGACTAGAAAATATCACCTGAACATCTCTATGTAAAAAAGAAAGATATTTTACCTCAAAAGTTCCTCAGTAGCCACATCCCATTGTAAAGGATTTCTAAGCAGCATATTAGTATGTCTGTCCCGGGACAGCCGAAGGGATGAGCCTCGTGCAATCTCATGTTATTTCCCTATTCAGTGTAAGGAAGTTTACTATGAAATCTCATGAGAGTTAAGTCAAATCGCATGAAATCACAGTGAAAGAGTTCATGACCTCAGCACTGCTGATGCTGATTGGATGCTGTTCATTTCGTCATTTTTTTTTTTTACCTGCAGCTGGGAGCAGCTAAGTATAACTTTTTACACAGAACTTACTCTGCTGAGCTGAGGAGATTGTAAGGTAAAATATCTTTCTTTTTTACATAGAGATGCTCAGGTGATATTTTCCTGTCAGCTTTTTACAGTTATACTGCATCAGTTTCAAGTGATTTAGCATATGAGTATTATGTCCCTTTAAGGATGTGTAATAGTATGCTCTAAGATTGCAATGAGTGCTTCTAAAAAGTTGCTGATTTATAATAAAAAATAAACATTAGAATGGTGTTTTTTTCTTTTATATCAACTATCTGGGGAAGTTGTTGAAATAATATACTGTAATCATATAGGCCTAATTTGTATTTTTATATTGGTTTTGCTGCATTTACCTCCTAAAGGGAAAGTCTAGTCAAAATTAAACTTTCATGATTCAGATAGGCGTGTAATTTTAAACAATTTTCCAATTTACTTTTAGCTTCAAATTTGCTTTGTTCTCTTGGTATTCTTTGTTGAAAGCTAAACCTAGGTAGGTTCATATGCTAATTTCTAAGCCCTTGAAGGCCGCCTCTTATCTCAGTGTATTTTGACAGGTTTTTTCACAGCTAGAGGGTGTTAGTTCATGTGTGCCATATAGATAACATTGTGCTCAGGCACGCAGAGTTACCTAGGAGTCAGCACTGATTAGCTAAAATGGATGTCTGTCAAAAGAACTAAAATAAGGGGGGTAGTCTGCAGAGGCTTAGATACAAGGTAATCACAGAGGTAAAAAGCATATCATTATAACCGTGTTGGTTATGCAAAACTGGGGAATAGGTAATAAATGATTTTATCTATCTTTTTAAACAGTAAAAATTCTGGACTAGACTGTCCCTTTAAGTAAATCTGTGGTCAGACACAATGTAAAAGCAAAAACTATAAGATATTGTAATTACATTTTCATCTTACCCAGAGTTCTCTTGTGCATTGTTAATAATGTATACAGACCACTTCTGTCTGCAGACAAGCGGGGATAATTGCCCAGATTTGCTAACTGACTATGCAGTAATCTTTGTGGATCTTACATGAAATGGATGATTTTAATCTTTCTTATCTCCACCATAACTCAAATGAATATTATTTTCGTAATGTAAATTTATATCCTGGAGGTAAATATGTGACATTGTTTCTTGCTTCAGAAGCTTTCTATAGCCATGTGCGGCCTCTGTCAGTCTTTCACTACTGTAAAGTACACGTTACTAGACCTTCATTTTTATAAGATACATTGCAAAAAATCAGCTTATTTGTTCAGCTATCTAAAAAAAATGTATCTCATTCATCCATTGTATTTAAGTATAGAAAAGCATTATCACATTTTAGTTATTGAAATTGTAGATTTTTTTGAACATGCCCTATATGTAAACTTGACCAAGTACAATTAAAGGGATAGGAACGTCAAAATTAAACTTGCATGGCTCAGATAGAGCATGTCATTTTAAGACCCTTTAAATTCGCTTCTATTTTCAAATGTGCTTCATTCTCTTGGTATCCCTTGTTGAAAAATAACATACTGATATCCTACACTAGTGGGAGCTAGCTGCTGATTGGTGCCTGCATACATTTGTCTCTTGTGATTGGCTAACTAGATGTGTTCATTTAGCTGCTAGTAGTGCAATGATGTTCTTTCAGCAAAAGATAACAAGAGAATGAAGAAAATTTGATAATAGAAGTAAATTGGAAAGTTATTTAAAATTGTATGTTCTATCAAAATCATGAAAGAAAATTTTGGGGTTTCCTGTCCCTTTAAGCATAGAAGCCACGGAAATTATAGGTTTGAACTATTTGTGATATACAGGGATAGACATGGACCAAGGCTGTGGCGGACATTTTCCAAAGTACAGACCTTAGTGAAGGACACCAAGGTACATTTCAAATTAAAAACATCAAAAACACTCTTTTTACAGAGAGCGTAGTGTATGCATGGTGGAATAGCCATCCAGCAGAAGTGGTAGAGACAGTGAAGGAGTTTAAAAATGCATGGGATAGGCATAAGGCTATACTAGGTATAAGATAAGGCCAGGAACTAATAAAAGTATTCAGAAAATTGGGCCGACTAGATGGGCTGAATGGTTCCTATCTGCCAAAACATTCTAAGTTTCTATAAGTCAGGAGAGCGGCACTTTGCTGTCAAATGGGCTGCTTGTTGGTTGACCCTGGTCTAGTTCCACAAGTACAAATTAGTCATCTAATCAAACAAGTTTAAAATAACATTTATATAAAGACTGCTTGTGGTATACTAATATAAAACCAAACTCCCCCACCTTGATGTTAATCGCATGATCATCATGGTTGGTTACCTGTTTGTTTAGGTAAGGTTTATCAGAGTAGGCGGAGGTCTTCTAAACACAGACACCAGCACCAGACTGCCGCACAGATCAAGGAATCTGGACGGGTCACGGCCACGGGTGGTTGACACAGACTGCACTGCAGGCAGATTGCTTCTTTCCCCCTCTCTCACTCACTTTCCCACTACTAGGCGGTGTCCCGTTGGGGCAGCCCCAACCCCGCAAAACGTGGTGCCGTCTGCGTCAAGGAGGAGTCAGGACCAGCATTCACCTTTCCTACTCCTCCCTCCCACCACAAAACGAGTGGCGGACACTGCAAGGTCCAGTCACAGACACCCTGGTGATATATGATATGTGTACTGGCTGCTTGGAGTACAGGGAGTGCAGAATTATTAGGCAAGTTGTATTTTTGAGGATTCATTTTATTATTGAACAACAACCATGTTCTCAATGAACCCAAAAAACTCATTAATATCAAAGCTGAATAGTTGTGGAAGTAGTTTTTAGTTTGTTTTTAGTTATAGCTATTTTAGGGGGATATCTGTGTGTGCAGGTGACTATTACTGTGCATAATTATTAGGCAACTTGACAAAAAACAAATATATACCCATTTCAATTATTTATTTTTACCAGTGAAACCAATATAACATCTCAACATTCACAAATATACATTTCTGACATTCAAAAACAAAACAAAAACAAATCAGTGACCAATATAGCCACCTTTTCTCCAACATAGGTGTGTCCGGTCCACGGCGTCATCCTTACTTGTGGGATATTCTCTTCCCCAACAGGAAATGGCAAAGAGCCCAGCAAAGCTGGTCACATGATCCCTCCTAGGCTCCGCCTTCCCAGTCATTCTCTTTGCCGTTGTACAGGCAACATCTCCACGGAGATGGCTTAGAGTTTTTTAGTGTTTAACTGTAGTTTTTATTATTCAATCAAGAGTTTGTTATTTTAAAATAGTGCTGGTATGTACTATTTACTCTGAAACAGAAAAGAGATGAAGATTTCTGTTTGTAAGAGGAAAATGATTTTAGCAACCGTTACTAAAATCGATGGCTGTTTCCACACAGGACTGTTGAGAGGAATTAACTTCAGTTGGGGGAACAGTGAGCAGACTTTTGCTGCTTGAGGTATGACACATTCTAACAAGACTATGTAATGCTGGAAGCTGTCATTTTCCCTATGGGATCCGGTAAGCCATTTTTATTACAGAAAGAAAAAAAAAAAAAAAAAGGGCTTCACAAGGGCTTTTTAAGACTGTAGACATTTTCTGGGCTAAATCGATTTATATATAAACATATTTTATACTCCATAGCCTTGAGGAATTATTTTAATCTTGGGAATTATGTAAAATAACCGGCCGGCACTGTATTGGACACCTTATTCTCTAGGGGCTTTCCCTAATCATAGACAGAGTCTCATTTTCGCGCCTCTATTGCGCACTTGTTTTTGAGAAGCATGACATGCAGATGCATGTGTGAGGAGCTCTGATACATAGAAAAGACTTTCTGAAGGCGTCATTTGGTATCGTATTCCCCTTTGGGCTTGGTTGGGTCTCAGCAAAGCAGATACCAGGGACTGTAAAGGGGTTAAATATAAAAACGGCTCCGGTTCCGTTATTTTAAGGGTTAAAGCTTCCAAATTTGGTGTGCAATACTTTTAAGGCTTTAAGACACTGTGGTGAAATTTTGGTGAATTTTGAACAATTCCTTCATACTTTTTCGCAATTGCAGTAATAAAGTGTGTTCAGTTTAAAATTTAAAGTGACAGTAACGGTTTATTTTAAAACGTTTTTTGTACTTTGTTATCAAGTTTTTGCCTGTTTAACATGTCTGAACTACCAGATAGACTGTGTTCTGAATGTGGGGAAGCCAAGGTTCCTTCTCATTTAAATAGATGTGATTTATGTGACACAAAATTCAGAGAAAATGATGCCCAAGATGATTCCTCAAGTGAGGGGAGTAAGCATGGTACTGCATCATCCCCTCCTTCGTCTACACCAGTCTTGCCCACACAGGAGGCCCCTAGTACATCTAGCGCGCCAATACTCCTTACTATGCAACAATTAACGGCTGTAATGGATAATTCTATCAAAAACATTTTAGCCAAAATGCCCACTTATCAGCGAAAGCGCGACTGCTCTGTTTTAGAAAATACTGAAGAGCATGAGGACGCTGATGATATTGGTTCTGAAGGGCCCCTACACCAGTCTGAGGGGGCCAGGGAGGTTTTGTCTGAGGGAGAAATTTCAGATTCAGGGAAAATTTCTCAACAAGCTGAACCTGATGTGATTACATTTAAATTTAAATTGGAACATCTCCGCGCTCTGCTTAAGGAGGTGTTATCCACTCTGGATGATTGTGAGAATTTGGTCATTCCAGAGAAACTATGTAAAATGGACAAGTTCCTAGAGGTCCCGGGGCCCCCCGAAGCTTTTCCTATACCCAAGCGGGTGGCGGACATTGTAAATAAAGAATGGGAAAGGCCCGGTATACCTTTCGTCCCTCCCCCCATATTTAAAAAATTGTTTCCTATGGTCGACCCCAGAAAGGACTTATGGCAGACAGTCCCCAAGGTCGAGGGGGCGGTTTCTACTCTAAACAAACGCACCACTATACCCATAGAAGATAGTTGTGCTTTCAAAGATCCTATGGATAAAAAATTAGAAGGTTTGCTTAAAAAGATGTTTGTTCAGCAAGGTTACCTTCTACAACCAATTTCATGCATTGTTCCTGTCACTACAGCAGCGTGTTTCTGGTTCGATGAGCTAGAAAAGGCGCTCAATAATAATTCTTCTTCTTATGAGGAGATTATGGACAGAATTCATGCTCTCAAATTGGCTAATTCTTTCACCTTAGACGCCACTTTGCAATTGGCTAGGTTAGCGGCGAAAAATTCTGGTTTTGCTATTGTGGCGCGCAGAGTGCTTTGGTTAAAATCTTGGTCAGCGGATGCGTCTTCCAAGAACAAATTGCTTAACATTCCTTTCAAGGGGAAAACGCTGTTTGGCCCTGACTTGAAAGAGATTATCTCTGATATCACTGGGGGCAAGGGCCACGCCCTTCCTCAGGATAGGTCTTTCAAGGCCAAAAATAAACCTAATTTTCGTCCCTTTCGCAGAAACGGACCAGCCCCAAGTGCTACGTCCTCTAAGCAAGAGGGTAATACTTCTCAAGCCAAGCCAGCCTGGAGACCAATGCAAGGCTGGAACAAAGGAAAGCAGGCCAAGAAACCTGCCACTGCTACCAAGACAGCATGAGATGTTGGCCCCCGATCCGGGACCGGATCTGGTGGGGGGCAGACTCTCTCTCTTCGCTCAGGCTTGGGCAAGAGATTTTCTGGATCCTTGGGCACTAGAAATAGTCTCCCAAGGTTATCTTCTGGAATTCAAGGGGCTTCCCCCAAGGGGGAGGTTCCACAGGTCTCAATTGTCTTCAGACCACATAAAAAGACAGGCATTCTTACATTGTGTAGAAGACCTGTTAAAAATGGGAGTGATTCATCCTGTTCCTTTAGGAGAACAAGGGATGGGGTTCTACTCCAATCTGTTCGTAGTTCCCAAAAAAGAGGGAACATTCAGACCAATCTTAGATCTCAAGATCCTAAACAAGTTTCTCAAGGTTCCATCGTTCAAAATGGAAACCATTCGAACAATTCTTCCTTCCATCCAGGAAGGTCAATTCATGACCACGGTGGATTTAAAGGATGCGTATCTACATATTCCTATTCACAAGGAACATCATCGTTTCCTAAGGTTCGCATTCCTGGACAAGCATTACCAGTTTGTGGCACTTCCGTTCGGATTAGCCACTGCTCCAAGGATTTTCACAAAGGTACTAGGGTCCCTTCTAGCGGTGCTAAGACCAAGGGGCATTGCAGTAGTACCTTACTTGGACGACATTCTGATTCAAGCGTCGTCCCTTCCTCAAGCAAAGGCTCACACGGACATTGTCCTGGCCTTTCTCAGATCTCACGGGTGGAAAGTGAACGTAGAAAAAAGTTCTCTATCTCCGTCAACAAGGGTTCCCTTCTTGGGAACAATAATAGACTCCTTAGAAATGAGGATTTTTCTGACAGAGGCCAGAAAATCAAAACTTCTAAACTCTTGTCAAATACTTCATTCTGTTCCTCTTCCTTCCATAGCTCAGTGCATGGAAGTAATAGGTTTGATGGTAGCGGCAATGGACATAGTTCCTTTTGCGCGAATTCATCTAAGACCATTACAACTGTGCATGCTCAGTCAGTGGAATGGGGACTATACAGACTTGTCTCCGACGATACAAGTAGATCAGAGGACCAGAGATTCACTCCGTTGGTGGCTGTCCCTGGACAACCTGTCACAGGGGATGAGCTTCCGCAGACCAGAGTGGGTCATTGTCACGACCGACGCCAGTCTGGTGGGCTGGGGCGCGGTCTGGGGACCCCTGAAAGCTCAGGGTCTTTGGTCTCGGGAAGAATCTCTTCTCCCGATAAATATTCTGGAACTGAGAGCGATATTCAATGCTCTCAAGGCTTGGCCTCAGCTAGCAAAGGCCAAGTTCATACGGTTTCAATCAGACAACATGACGACTGTTGCGTACATCAACCATCAGGGGGGAACAAGGAGTTCCCTGGCGATGGAAGAAGTGACCAAAATCATTCAATGGGCGGAGACTCACTCCTGCCACTTGTCTGCAATCCACATCCCAGGAGTGGAAAATTGGGAAGCGGATTTTCTGAGTCGTCAGACATTTCATCCGGGGGAGTGGGAACTCCATCCGGAAATCTTTGCCCAAATTACTCAATTGTGGGGCATTCCAGACATGGATCTGATGGCCTCTCGTCAGAACTTCAAGGTTCCTTGCTACGGGTCCAGATCCAGGGATCCCAAGGCGACTCTAGTAGATGCACTAGTAGCACCTTGGACCTTCAAACTAGCTTATGTATTCCCGCCGTTTCCTCTCATCCCCAGGCTGGTAGCCAGGATCAATCAGGAGAGGGCATTGGTGATCTTGATAGCTCCTGCGTGGCCACGCAGGACTTGGTATGCAGACCTGGTGAATATGTCATCGGCTCCACCATGGAAGCTACCTTTGAGACGAGACCTTCTTGTTCAAGGTCCGTTCGAACATCCGAATCTGGTCTCACTCCAACTGACTGCTTGGAGATTGAACGCTTGATCTTATCAAAGCGAGGGTTCTCAGATTCTGTCATTGATACTCTTGTTCAGGCCAGAAAGCCTGTAACTAGAAAAATTTACCACAAAATATGGAAAAAATATATCTGTTGGTGTGAATCTAAAGGATTCCCTTGGGACAAGGTAAAAATTCCTAAGATTCTATCCTTTCTTCAAGAAGGTTTGGAGAAAGGATTATCTGCAAGTTCCTTGAAGGGACAGATTTCTGCCTTGTCTGTGTTACTTCACAAAAAGCTGGCAGCTGTGCCAGATGTTCAAGCCTTTGTTCAGGCTCTGGTTAGAATCAAGCCTGTTTACAAACCTTTGACTCCTCCTTGGAGTCTCAATTTAGTTCTTTCAGTTCTTCAGGGGGTTCCGTTTGAACCCTTACATTCCGTTGATATTAAGTTATTATCTTGGAAAGTTTTGTTTTTGGTTGCAATTTCTTCTGCTAGAAGAGTTTCAGAATTATCTGCTCTGCAGTGTTCTCCTCCTTATCTGGTGTTCCATGCAGATAAGGTGGTTTTACGTACTAAACCTGGTTTTCTTCCGAAAGTTGTTTCTAACAAAAACATTAACCAGGAGATAGTCGTGCCTTCTTTGTGTCCGAATCCAGTTTCAAAGAAGGAACGTTTGTTGCACAATTTGGATGTTGTTCGTGCTCTAAAATTCTATTTAGATGCTACAAAGGATTTTAGACAAACATCTTCCTTGTTTGTTGTTTATTCTGGTAAAAGGAGAAGTCAAAAAGCAACTTCTACCTCTCTCTCTTTTTGGATTAAAAGCATCATCAGATTGGCTTATGAGACTGCCGGACGGCAGCCTCCTGAAAGAATCACAGCTCATTCCACTAGGGCTGTGGCTTCCACATGGGCCTTCAAGAACGAGGCTTCTGTTGATCAGATATGTAAGGCAGCGACTTGGTCTTCACTGCACACTTTTACTAAATTTTACAAGTTTGATACTTTTGCTTCTTCTGAGGCTATTTTTGGGAGAAAGGTTTTGCAAGCCGTGGTGCCTTCCATCTAGGTGACCTGATTTGCTCCCTCCCTTCATCCGTGTCCTAAAGCTTTGGTATTGGTTCCCACAAGTAAGGATGACGCCGTGGACCGGACACACCTATGTTGGAGAAAACAGAATTTATGTTTACCTGATAAATTACTTTCTCCAACGGTGTGTCCGGTCCACGGCCCGCCCTGGTTTTTTAATCAGGTCTGATAATTTATTTTCTTTAACTACAGTCACCACGGTATCATATGGTTTCTCCTATGCAAATATTCCTCCTTTACGTCGGTCGAATGACTGGGGAAGGCGGAGCCTAGGAGGGATCATGTGACCAGCTTTGCTGGGCTCTTTGCCATTTCCTGTTGGGGAAGAGAATATCCCACAAGTAAGGATGACGCCGTGGACCGGACACACCGTTGGAGAAAGTAATTTATCAGGTAAACATAAATTCTGTTTCTTTGCAAGGACACTCAAAAGCCTGCCATCCATGGATTCTGTCAGTGTTTTGATCTGTTCACCATCAACATTGCGTGCAGCAGCAACCACAGCCTCCCAGACACTGTTCAGAGAGGTGTACTGTTTTCCCTCCTTGTAAATCTCACATTTGATGATGGACCACAGGTTCTCAATAGGGTTCAGATCGGGTGAACAATGAGGCCATGTCATTAGATTTTCTTCTTTTATACCCTTTCTTGCCAGCCACGCTGTGGAGTACTTGGACGCGTGTGATGGAGCATTGTCCTGCATGAAAATCATGTTTTTCTTGAAGGATGCAGACTTCTTCCTGTACCACTGCTTGAAGAAGGTGTCTTCCAGAAACTGGCAGTAGGACTGGGAGTTGAGCTTGACTCCATCCTCAACCCGAAAAGGCCCCACAAGCTCACCTTTGATGATACCAGCCCAAACCAGTACTCCACCTCCACCTTGCTGGCATCTGAGTCGGACTGGAGCTCTCTGCCCTTTACCAATCCAGCCACGGGCCCATCCATCTGGCCCATCAAGACTCACTCTCATTTCATCAGTCCATAAAACCTTAGAAAAATCAGTCTTGAGATATTTCTTGTGTGTCTTGTTCAGTGGTGGTCGTCTTTCAGCCTTTCTTACCTTGGCCATGTCTCTGAGTATTGCACACCTTGTGCTTTTGGGCACTCCAGTGATGTTGCAGCTCTGAAATATGGCCAAACTGGTGGCAAGTGGCATCTTGGCAGCTGCACGCTTGACTTTTCTCAGTTCATGGGCAGTTATTTTGCGCCTTGGTTTTTCCACACGCTTCTTGGGACCCTGTTGACTATTTTGAATGAAACGCTTGATTGTTCGATGATCACGCTTCAGAAGCTTTGCAATTTTAAGAGTGCTGCATCCCTCTGCAAGATATCTCACTATTTTTGACTTTTCTGAGCCTGTCAAGTCCTTCTTTTGACCCATTTTGCCAAAGGAAAGGAAGTTGCCTAATAATTATGCACACCTGATATAGGGTGTTGATGTCATTAGACCACACCCCTTCTCATTACAGAGATGCACATCACCTAATATGCTTAATTGGTAGTAGGCTTTCGAGCCTATACAGCTTGGAGTAAGACAACATGCATAAAGAGGATGATGTGGTCAAATACTCATTTGCCTAATAATTCTGCACTCCCTGTATTGTTATGGTCTGGGGGTTCCACTCAGGAAGCCTTGGTGATATGGAGGAGGTTTTTTTATGAGTATCTAAATATTCTTACTGTTATTGTCATCTAGTTGTGCTTGTTCCTGTTTCCACCACTAAAATGACACTGTACTCCTAAGTATTCTGTCATCCACATAATAGACTGTCAAATAAATATTTGTTTTGGGATGAAAAAAATGTTGATTAAAAAAAAAAAAAAAACTTTTAATTTAAATTGCAGCTAATACAGCTCCATCAGTTGTGTTCTTCCTACTGTTTCTCATTGGCTGATAAATACTTCCTTCAAATGCTCGTTGGCTAATTAGTGCTTCTACTTAATGAAAAAAAATGTATCAACTACTCGTGTACAAAGACAATCGCATATTTTTAAGTGCACTAACCCGACAGGAAAATATATATATTTCGCATTCCAATGTTCTTCACGTAGCAGAATATGTTCTATTCATAAATACACACACACACATATATATATGTGTATATATATATATATATATATACAGTATATATATATATATATATATATATATATATATATATATATAAAATAAAATAAATATATATATATATATATATATAAACCAAAACAGTATATAAACTTGTCAACTCACAATCAAATAAACAATAAAAACAAAAAACAACGTTATGGTGCTCAAAAGGATATATTAAGTCCCAGATATAGCTGGTATTGCTGTGGGTCTGGATGATACCTCCAGAAAAGGAAAAAAATATATATAGTGAAGTCCTGTAAATACTTAATAGGTAAGAGCAAGTGGGAGAGGGTACTCACGTGCTTTAAAGCTTCAAAATCAAGCTCAAGATATAAAGGCACAGGAAGACTCCAAATGGAGACAAGGATTCAAACTCCCAATGGAGGCGTGGACATAGGTTCAAACTCCAAATAGAAGCTCAGAAGTGGATAATAATTAACAATTTTATTGAATAAAAACAAGTGAAGTCCCCAGGCAAGATACATGATAATGCACCAGTACAAGAACCACCGCAATTACAGACTTTATAGTCACATTATCTGTTTGGTGCAGTTACTTGGTTCAGTAGGACAAACTCTGCCTGTATTTGTGATGTCACCACGTTCCGACAAACCTTTTGCCAATGACTGCTTGGCTTTTTCGAGGATATCTGTGGTAGTTCCTTTAGTCCTTTTAAAGTCTAAAATCCACTTCTGATTGGATATGGGCTTTCAATTTCAGGTGTTAATCGTATTTCGTTGACAAAGTTGATTGCAAAGCTTCTTTGGGGTTATTGAAAATAGAAATCCACTGTCTGCCATATTTAGATGTGATGGTTATAAAAGTATTTTTACATACCATTAAAAATATTAAAAAATATTTGTACACATAAATAAAAACAATGTAATCCCAACATATTTAAGCAAAATAAAATGTACAGACTCAATAACATATTCCATGGGAATCGAACCTTAGTCCTATCAATTTAAAAGGGAAAAATATATACCAATATATTGTTCATTAGCCCACTGTGCTATTTAGGCTTATTTATATGTTGGCTTCTATTTGGAGTTTGAATCTATGTCCACGCCTCCATTGGGAGTTGGAATCCTTGTCTCCATTTAGAGTCTTCCTGTGCCTTTATATCTTGAGCTTGATTTTGAATCTCTAGAGCATGTGAGTACCCTCTTCCATTTGCTCTTACATGTTAAGTGTTTACAGGACTTCACTATATATATTTTTCCTTTTTCCTGAGGTATCCTCCAGACCCACAGCAATACCAGCTACATCTAGGAATTAAAAAATAAATAAAATATATATGTATATATATATCTATACCTATAAATAAATAAATGATTATAATATAGGTATATGTTTTATATATATATATATATATATATATATATATATATATATATATATTTATTAATACATAGAACATATTCTGCTATTTGCAGAACATTGGAATGTGAAAATATTAACAGTAAATACACAGTATAACACTTTATTAAATATGAATATTGCATAAATATACTTTTCATGTTTTCATCTACTTAACTGCAAAGGGCTCCAATGCACGTGTTCATGCTTATTTTCAACTTGTAATACGAGCAGTAAACCCGACGTGTGCAAACAGCTGCAATACACCCCTTTTCGCTCGTGCATAGCTGTTAACGCACCATAATCTGTCCCTTATGCATATTTAAAACATATTTTTAACTTAAGGGAAACAGTTTTTTTTCACTGATGCTCTGTTGGATGTAAAAGTTTTCAAGTTTTCAAGTAAAAAACGTAACTCAAAACATATTGAATTCTTAATGTAGAAAAAACTTTTAATATGTTTAAAGGGCTATATATATATATTAGTTGCCTTTTTAAAAGGAATTATTGTTAAATCATTTGTTTCATTTGATGTTATTTGATGTTATTTGAATAGCTTTTCTCATGCATGCATAGCTTTCATGTATTTGATAAATCGAGGATCAGATAACATTTATTTTTATGTAGCAGAACTGACATTTTATGTCAGCAAAGCAAATTAATGAAACAATCTATCAATCTTGATTTATATATCTTGCCTAATGCATTTAAGTTGTAAAATGTGTTCTTTATTATTATTCTGGTTCTTGAATAAAGAAGGGGTTTATTAAAACAAAACAAACAAACTGTGCATTGTAAGCATGAAACCCACTTTTTCAGTATCATAAACTATTTTAACTTGCATGAGCAATATTTCTTCCTGAAAGTTACAACAACATTGTTCTACAGTTAGGAACAGTGTTATCCAAATAATTTTTTGCCAGCCGGGTAGGGGCAGTGTAATATTTTGTAATATTATAAAATGTTCTTCTATTCATAGCACAAATTAATTGTGTAATTTGACACAAATGCATTTAATGATCATTTGTGCAATAAAATATATATATATATAAAAAAAAATCAATATTAGCTAATTTTAGCTTAATATTGGCTTACATTTTAGCCGGGCAGTCAGTAAAATCTGCTGGGTGGTGTGCCTATTAAAAAGATGTCTGTGTGTATGTGTATATATATATATATATATATATATATATATATATATATATATATATTTCCTTCTTAATATGAGGAGAGTCAATGGCATCATTCCTTACTGTTGGGAAATACTGAACCTGGCCACCAGGAGGAGTCAAAGACACCCTAGCCAAAGGCTTAAATACTTCCTCTACTTCCCTCATATACCAGTCATTCTTTGCCTTTTGTCACAGGAGGTTGGCAGAGAAGTGTCAGAAGGTTCGGAGTAGTTCCGTATGAAGGGTATCTTCCCTTCAAAATGGGACTGGAGTTTTAAGTAGTCTTGTCAGCCTCTCAGTGAGAGCATTGATGAATGTTAGAGTCTGGAGATGCAGGGAGAGTCTTTCTGCAAACACATCCAGACTCGTATTAACAGCTCCTAAGCAATCAGTGTTGACAAGTTTCACTGCCTGCTTCCATCACTCAAGTCCATGTCAGGAGTGATGCTACAAGACTGTCAAACTTGAGAGGCTGTGTTTCTGTTCCACGGCATAGATTCCAGTAAGATTGTTTTATTTTTTTACACATATGATAACGCAAGAAGACAGGGTCACAGTGTGGCTCCTTTTATCTGTATGGAATCAAGGGTTAATATCTCCGGAGGGTGATTATAGAACAGGGGGGACTAATTACATAAGTTTATTTGATTATGCTGCTATATGTGTAAGATGAGGCTCAGGCAGATGTTGGAACGCACAGGGGCCTAGATTTGGTGTTTGGCGGTAGCCGTGAAAACCAGCGTTAGAGGCTCCTAACGCTGGTTTTAGGCTACCTCCGGTATTTGGAGTCACTCAAAAAAGGGTCTAACGCTCACTTTTCAGCCGCGACTTTTCCATACCGCAGATCCCCTTACGTCAATTGCGTATCCTATCTTTTCAATGGGATTTTTCTAACTCCGGTATTTAGAGTCGTGGCTGAAGTGAGCGTTAGAAATCTAACGACAAAACTCCAGCCGCAGAAAAAAGTCAGTAGTTAAGAGCTTTCTGGGCTAACGCCGGTTCATAAAGCTCTTAACTACTGTGCTCTAAAGTACACTAACACCCATAAACTACCTATGTACCCCTAAACCGAGGCCCCCCCACATCGCCGACACTCAATTTAATTTTTTTTTAATCTGCCGACCGCCACCTACGTTATCCTTATGTACCCCTAATCTGCTGCCCCTAACACCGCCGACCCCTATATTATATTTATTAACCCCTAATCTGCCCCCCACAACCTCGCCTCCACCTGCCTACACTTATTAACCCCTAATCTGCCGAGCGGACCACACCGCTATCATAATAAAGTTATTAACCCCTAATCCGCCTCACTAACCCTATAATAAATAGTTTTAACCCCTAATCTGCCCTCCCTAACATCGCCGACACCTAACTTCAAACATTAACCCCTAATCTGCCGACTGGAGCTCACCGCTATTCTAATAAATGTATTAACCCCTAAAGCTAAGTCTAACCCTAACACCCCCCTAACTTAAATATAATTTAAATCTAACAAAATAAATTAACTCTTATTAAATAAATTATTCCTATTTAAAGCTAAATACTTACCTGTAAAATAAATCCTAATATAGCTACAATATAAATTATAATTATATTATAGCTATTTTAGGATTAATATTTATTTTACAGGTAACTTTGTATTTATTTTAACCAGGTACAATAGCTATTAAATAGTTAATAACTATTTAATAGCTAAAATAGTTAAAATAATTACAAAATTACCTGTAAAATAAATCCTAACCTAAGTTACAATTAAACCTAACACTACACTATCATTAAATTAATTAAATAAAATATCTACAATTACCTACAATTAAACCTAACACTACACTATCAATACATTAATTAAATACAATATCTACAAATAACTACAATGAAATAAACTAACTAAAGTACAAAAAATAAAAAAGAACTAAGTTACAAAAAATAAAAAAATATTTACAAACATAAGGAAAATCTTACAACAATTTTAAACTAATTACACCTACTCTAAGCCCCCTAATAAAATAACAAAGCCCCCCAAAATAAAAAATGCCCTACCCTATTCTAAATTACTAAAGTTCAAAGCTCTTTTACCTTACCAGCCCTGAACAGGGCCCTTTGCGGGGCATGCCCCAAAGAATTCAGCTCTTTTGCATGTAAAAAAAAACATACAATACCCCCCCCCAACATTACAACCCACCACCCACATACCCCTAATCTAACCCAAACCCCCCTTAAATAAACCTAACACTAAGCCCCTGAAGATCATCCTACCTTGTCTTCACCATACCACGTTCACCGATCCGTCCTGGCTCCAAAATCTTCATCCAACCCAAGCGGGGGCTGGCGATCCATCATCCGGCGGCTGAAGAGGTCCAGAAGAGGCTGCAAAGTCTTCATCCTATCCGGGAAGAAGTGTAGATCCGGACCGGCAACCATCATCTTCCAAGCGGCATCTTCTATCTTCATCCGATGAGGACCGGCTCCATCCTGAAGACCTCCACCGCGGACCCATCTTCATCCGGCGACGTTCAACTGAAGAATGACGGTTCCTTTAAGGGACGTCATCCAAGATGGCGTCCCTCGAATTCCGATTGGCTGATAGGATTCTATCAGCCAATCGGAATTAAGGTAGGAATATTCTGATTGGCTGATGGAATCAGCCAATCAGAATCAAGATCAATCCGATTGGCTGATCCAATCAGCCAATCAGATTGAGCTCGCATTCTATTGGCTGATTGGAACAGCCAATAGAATGCGAGCTCAACCTGATCGGAACAGCCGATAGAATGCGAGCTCAACCTGATTGGCTGATTGGATCAGCCAATCGGAGTGAACTTGATTCTGATTGGCTGATTCCATCAGCCAATCAGAATATTCCTACCTTAATTCCGATTGGCTGATAGAATCCTATCAGCCAATCGGAATTCGAGGGACGCCATCTTGGATGACGTCCCTTAAAGGAACCGTCATTCTTCAGTTGGATGTCGCCGGATGAAGATGGGTCCGCGGTGGAGGTCTTCAGGATGGAGCCGGTCCTCATCGGATGAAGATAGAAGATGCCGCTTGGAAGATGATGGTTGCCGGTCCGGATCTACTCTTCTTCCCGGATAGGATGAAGACTTTGGAGCCTCTTCTGGACCTCTTCAGCCGCCGGATGATGGATCGCCAGCCCCCGCTTGGGTTGGATGAAGATTTTGGAGCCAGGACGGATCGGTGAACCTGGTATGGTGAAGACAAGGTAGGATGATCTTCAGGGGCTTAGTGTTAGGTTTATTTAAGGGGGGTTTGGGTTAGATTAGGGGTATGTGGATGGTGGATTGTAATGTTGCGGGGGGGTATTGTATGTTTTTTTTTACAGGCAAAAGAGCTGAATTCTTTGGGGCATGCCCCGCAAAGGGCCCTGTTCAGGGCTGGTAAGGTAAAAGAGCTTTGAACTTTAGTAATTTAGAATAGGGTAGGGCATTTTTTATTTTGGGGGGCTTTGTTATTTTATTAGGGGGCTTAGAGTAGGTGTAATTAGTTTAAAATTGTTGTAAGATTTTCCTTATGTTTGTAAATATTTTTTTATTTTTTGTAACTTAGTTCTTTTTTATTTTTTGTACTTTAGTTAGTTTATTTCATTGTAGTTATTTGTAGATATTGTATTTAATTAATTTATTGATAGTGTAGTGTTAGGTTTAATTGTAGGTAATTGTAGGTAGTTTATTTAATTATTTAATAGCTATTGTACCTGGTTAAAATAATTACAAAGTTGCCTGTAAAATAAATATTAATCCTAAAATAGCTATAATATAATTATAATTTATAGTTTAGCTATATTAGGATTTATTTTACAGGTAAGTATTTAGCTTTAAATAGGAATAATTTATTTAAAGTGATGGTAAACTCATTTAATTGATAATCACATATTTACATTTGTAAGTTTATAATTTACTAAACCGCATTATCCGTTTTATATATTTATATGTATTTTATTGTAAATTTTAATAATTTTATTTAACCTTGTTGCTCTGCTTCTCTCCGCCTTACTCCGCCCCTCTTATCTATCTCTAACACTATTATGTGCTTTGTCCTGTCTCCACCCTCTCCTCACGTCAGAATGTTTGCTCCCGATATTCTAATTTTTAACGCATGCGCATTGGTTTGCATGAGTATATCAAGTAAACATTGACTCGTGACATTCAATGTTTACTTTTTCATTGCGATCGCAACATTTCTGTGTATCGGGTGTGCGAGCAGTCTTACCCATTTAGAAAAGGTTAATATTCCATAAGTCCTAACGGAGTGCCGTGTTGAAACTAACATAACACGCATGCGTCAAATAGAATGTGCACGCGCAAAATCTGCTGATTGGTTGTTACGATCCTAGGAATTGGTTGTTAGGGCGCATGCGCAAAAAATGTATTGCAGGAAGCCTGTCTAGCGACAGGAAAGATCATTGGACACACAAAGGAAAAATGTATGTGACATCACGGTGGGCTGGCGATTTTACGGAACCAGTATATTCTTTATTAGGAAATAGTAAGTAAATGGCTATATCATGTTTTAATGGAAATTTTGTGTGAAGATGTAATAAAAATAGACAATCTTGATGAAATATTATGCCTATACTGAGTTTACCATCCCTTTAATAAGAGATCATTAATTTTGTTAGATGTAAATTATATTTAACTTAGGGGGGTGTTAGTGTTAGGGTTAGACTTAGCTTTAGGGGTTAATACATTTATTATAGTAGCGGTGAGGTCCGGTCGGCAGATTAGGGGTTAATAATTGAAGTTAGGTGTCGGCGATGTTAGGGAGGGCAGATTAGGGGTTAATACTATTTATTATAGGGTTAGTGAGGCGGATTAGGGGTTAATAACTTTATTATAGTAGCGCTCAGGTCCGGTCGGCAGATTAGGGGTTAATAAGTGTAGGCAGGTGGAGGCGACGTTGTGGGGGGCAGATTAGGGGTTAATAAATATAATATAGGTGTCGGCGGTGTTAGGGGCAGCAGATTAGGGGTACATAGGGATAATGTAAGTAGCGGCGGTTTACGGAGCGGCAGATTAGGGGTTAATAATAATATGCAGGGGTCAGTGATAACGGGGGCGGCAGATTAGGGGTTAATAAGTGTAAGGTTAGGGGTGTTTAGACTCGGGGTACATGTTAGAGTGTTAGGTGCAGACGTAGGAAGTATTTCCCCATAGCAAACAATGGGGCTGCGTTAGGAGCTGAACGCGGCTTTTTTGCAGGTGTTAGGTTTTTTTTCAGCTCAAACAGCCCCATTGTTTCCTATGGGGGAATCGTGCACAAGCACGTTTTTGAGGCTTGCCGCGTCCGTAAGCAACTCTGGTATCGAGAGTTGAAGTTGCGTTAAATATGCTCTACGCTCCTTTTTTGGAGCCTAACGCAGCCATTCTGTGGACTCTCAATACCAGAGTTATTTTTATGGTGCGGCCAGAAAAAAGCCAGCGTTAGCTACGCGGGTCCTTACCGACAAAACTCTAAATCTAGCCGAGGGTTTTTTTCTTTGGTTTTTGGGAACTGCACAGCCTTAAAGGCTTGGCACTTTTTTTTTCTATTATAGCAGGGGCGGCCCTGCACTGCGCACCATGTGACCATGTGTGGCCACTCTTATTTCCTCTTTCCTGACTGCGGTTTACCGGAGAAGAAGCGGTTTCTCTGTTTGGCCTGGGTCATAGGAGGTGGTGAGTGCCCCAGCCATTGGGAGTATAAAGGTACAACACACAGAAAGTCCAGCACTCACAATCTCTCCTCTAAGAATAAAAGCAAAAATGGAAGGGTTAGTTATCGCATCTGGCCAAATTGGACAAGCCCAGGTACCAGGTCAAGGTCCCTTCCAAAACCTGGGACCCTAAAACAGCCACACAATGCAAGCTCTCAATCCAACAAACTGGGAACAAGTGAAGGGTGCACAGGCTTATGTAATCACCCTAAACATATACAAAACACGGAAGGGGACTGCACTCTCAGACTGGGGTATAAAGGTGCCGTTTTTTATTAATCAATACTATAGTCTGCTTTGTAAACACAAGCTATGGAGGATTCTGATGCATTAGAAGGTACTCCCTCTTTACCTAAATCTAATACCTTTCTATATTGTGAGGAGGCTGCCATATACCTGCCTGTTCAATTATGTTCCACATGCCTTGACAAAGTAATCATGTCAAAGAAGGTTAATATGTTTGATACCACTGAGCCGTCCACCTCCTAGGCGTCTCCTTCCCGTTAGGTGCGCACCCTACAGTCATCTCCTAATACACATGCAGCTTCCCATAGCACTCCTAATCCTCCATCTGGAGGGGCCCTTTTACTGCCAGACTTTACTTAGCAGTTACAAACGGCAGTGTCTGTGGCCTTTAGTGCTTTACCTCGCCCTGCTAAGTGCAAGCAAAAGGTCAAATATTGCTATCCTTCCCAGGGGTCGTCTACTAGCTTATTGGATTTATCTGATGCAAGATTATCCGATGATGAAGGGTGCTCTTTCTGGGTTGGAATCTGCTGCCTCTAAGCCTCCAGCTGCGAAGGAACCAGACTTTAGATTTAAGATTGAGCTTTTACGTTTTCTGCTGAAGGAAGTTTTGGCCACGTTAGAGATTCCAAAGCCCAAATTGCCTGAGGAACCTTTAATTCCTAAATTAGATAAGGTCTATGAGGACAGGGTTGTACCACAGACTTTCCCGGTCCCTGTAAAGATGGCAAACATTATTAAGAATGAATGGGAAAGAATTGGTTCTTAATTTTGTCCTTCTTCCTCTGAAGTCCTGGTCTGCGGACATTACTTCTAAGTTAAGACTTCTTTCCCTCCAATTATCTCCGTGGTTACTGGAGGCAAAGGTGCCTTTTTACCGCAGGATAAGAAGAACAAGCCTAAGGGACAAGGTCCTAATTTTCGTTCGGATAAATTAGCAGTCAGCAGCCCTCCACACAGTCCGAGCAATCCAAGGGGACTTTGAAACCGTCTCAGTCCTGGAATAAATCCAAGCAGAGCAAGAAGCCCACCGAGACAAAGTCGGCATGAAGGAGTGGCCCCCGATCCGGATATGGATCTTGTAGGGGGCAGACTGTCGCTCTTCTCAGACGCTTGGTTTTGGAACATACAAGACCCGTGGGTCCTGGAGGTCATTACTCAGGGATACAAGATAGGTTTCAAGTCTCATCCACCCACTAAGGATTTTAGACAAACTTCTTCCTTTTTTGTTATCTATTCTGGGAAGCATAAGGGTCTGAAGCCCTCTTCGACTTCCTTATCTTTTTGGTTGAGGAGTATTATACACTTAGCTTACGAGTCAGCGGGGCTTAGACCTCCTCAGAGGATTACTGCTCATTCCACTAGAGCGGTGGCTTCCTCTTGGGCCTTTAAGAACGAGGCCTCTATGGATCAGATTTGTAAGACGGTGACCTGGTCCTCCTTGCATACTTTTTCTAAATTATACAAATTTGACGTTTTTGCTTCGGCTGAAGCAGCTTTTGTGAGAAAGGTTTTACAGGCTGTGGTGCCCTCAGATTAGTGTCCGCATTTTCTTTACCCTTCCCTCCTGGTCAACAGGAGGAGGCAAAGAGCACCACAGCAGAGCTGTATATATAGCTCCTCCCTTCCCTCCCAACCCAGTCATTTTCTTTGCCTGTGTTAGTGATAGGAAGAGGTAAAGTGAGGTGTTAGTTTAGATTCTTCAATCAAGAGTTTATTATTTTTAAATGGTGCCAGTGTGTACTATTTTACTCAGGGGTAAAACAATGGGATCTGTGGAGATTCAAATACGTTCTCTCTGTTACTCCCAGACTGTGTGCTGCCCTGCTGAATATGGTCTTAGCAGATTTTATCTAAGACCCAGTTTGTTCCCACAGATTCCTGGAGGAGAAGAAGGACCTCTGGCAGTGTGGGACAAGTCATGCTGTTACTCAGCATTGAGGTATGTGCAGTCTATTATTTTCTGTGACACCTAGTAACTCAGAAAAGACTGTTCATTTTTCCTCTGTAAGCTGGCTCTTCTACCCTATGTCTGTGTCCTACTATACACGGTAATGGAGGGCTGCTATCATTATTTGGCCTAATTATTGGGACTGCATAATGTACATCTGGGGTGTTTTTAATTGGGGAAAGACACACTATCTTTAACCCTTTCATGTTTGGGCTGACGCTGGGGACCTTATTGGGGTACTACACTCCGGGGAATAGCACTGCTCTAGTATATTCCCGGCAGGGTTGTTTGTCACAGCAGACCGGGAGTTGGTTGTTTGAAGGGGGACTGGTTATTTTAATGTTGGACATTTTTGTTATGTGTGAAGTTTATCCCGGCGGCTCCATTTTGTTTTTCAATGCTCTGTACTGAGCTGCCCGGGAGTTTCGATTTGGTACGCCCACGATGGGTGGGGCATTATTTCGTGCACTGGGAGAAACCGCGCAGTGTATTCCTGGGAGTCGAACAGTGTACTTGACTCCGGTGTTGGCCTGGACCGCGTGGGTGGTAGAAGAACACCAGCGGTTTAGACACTCTGTTGCTCGGGTTGCCGTTTGTCTCTGGGTCATAGGGAGCAGGGAGCAGGTAGCAGGTGATTTCTTTTTTAAAAATGTGCAGTTACTGTTCAAATTTAGTTAACTTTACTGGGATACGTAAAAACACGACCTTTTTTCTCCAAAGCCACAGTTCTAAAAAGTTTTTGTACAGTGTGCTGAGCAAAAGATTTTTTATTTTTTAAAGGCACAGTTTTTTTTGTTTTGCAACGGTCATGTATGTAAAAAGTGTATTACATAACTAAATACCTTTTTGTTTTTATCAATCGATGATCTTAATGCCAGTACTTGTTCCATGTGTTTAAATGCCAATGTGGAACCCCCTGTTACTTTTTGTCCCTCATGCACTGAGAGGGCATTGCAATGTAGAGAGCAGATTTTCTTTAACAAGGATATATCTAAGGATGTTTCTCAGACTGATGAGACTCAGGGTATGCCACAATTTTTCCCCCAAATGTCACAGCCCTTAACTCCCACTCAAGCGATGCCATGTTCAACTGCGTCCACCTCATTCACTCTGCAGGATATGGCTGCAGTTATGTCATCCACTCTTACAGATGTTTTATCTAAGTTGCCAGTTTTACAAGGCAAACGCATTAGGACAGAGGCCCATGTGGTCCCTGCAAATTCTGATGCTTTGATGGCTATCTCCGATGTACCCTCCCAGGGCTCTGAGTTGGGGGATAGGGAGGCCCTGTCTGAGGGGGAACTGTCTGACGCAGGTAGTGCATTACCCCCGACAGATACGGATGTCATGTCCTTCAGATTTAAACTTGAACACCTCCGTCTTTTACTGCGAGAGGTTTTGGTGACTCTGGACGACTGTGACTCTATTGTGGTCCCACCAGAAAAATTGAGTAAGATGGACAAATACTTAGAGGTTCCTTCTTATTCAGATGTGTTTCCGGTTCCTAAGAGAATTTCGGAAATTATTACAAGGGAATGGGAAAGACCGGGTATCCCGTTCTCCCCTTCCCCTATTTTTAGCTGATGGTCCCTAAGGTGGAGGGATCTATTTCTACCCTGGCGAAGCATACTACTATTCCTATTGAGGACAGTTGTGCTTTCAAAGACCCCATGGATAAAAAGTTGGAGGGTCTTCTTAAACGACTCTATGTTCATCAAGGGTTTTTATTGCAACCGGCGGCCTGCATTGTAACAGTCACGACTGCGGCTGCTTTTCGGTTTGACGCTCTAGAAGAGTCTCTTAGAACTGAAACCTCTTTAGAGGAAATTCAGGACAGAATTAAGGCCCTTAAGTTGGCTAATTCTTTTATTACGGATGCTTCCTTTCAGATCGCCAAATTAGCAGCTAAGAGTTCGCGATTCTCCATCTTAGCACGAAGAGCTTTATGGTTAAAGTCTTGGTCTGCGGATGTGTCCTGTAAATCCAAGATTTTGGCTATTCCTTTCAAGGGAAAGACCCTATTCGGGCCTGATTTGAAGGAGATCATTTTTGATATTACAGGAGGTAAGGGTCATCTCCTCCGTCAAGACAAAACATCCAAACAAAGGGGACGACAGATAATTTCCTTTCCTTTCGTAATTTCAATGTAGTCCCCCCTTCCTCTTCCGCTAAACAGGAAGGGAATTATTCTCAAGCCAAGTCCACCTGGAGACCCAACCAGGCTTGGAACAAGGGTAAACAATCCAAGAAGCCCGCTGCTGCTCCCAAGACAGCATGAAGGGGCGGCCCCCAATCCGGGACTTGATCTAGTAGGGGGCAGACTTTCTCTCTTTGTCCAGGCTTGGAAAAGAGACGTTCAGGATCCCGGGACACTAGAAATCGTGTCTCAAGGGTATCAGTTGGAGTTCAAAAATTCCTTCCCAAGGGGAAGGTTTCTTCTTTCACGATTGTCTGTAGACCAGATAAAAAGAGAGGCGTTCTTACGTTGTGTAAAAGACCTCTCCACTATGGGAGTAATTTGTCCCGTTCCAATACAGGAACAGGGACAGGGATATTGCTCAAATCTTTTTGTGGTTCCCAATAAAGAGGGAACGTTCTGACCCATTTTAGATCTCAAGAGTCTAAACAAGTTTACTCAGAGTTCCATCCTTCAAGATGGAGACTATCCGGACAATTCTTACATTGATCCAGGAGGGTCAATATATGACTACTGTGGACTTAAAGAAGGCATATCTTCATATTCCTATCCACAGAGATCATCACCAGTTCCTGAGGTTTGCCTTTCTGGACAAACACTTTCAGTTCGTGGCGGTTCTCAGACCGCGGTGCATTGCAGTGGCACCTTATCTGGATGATATTCTGATCCAGGCGTCGTCTTATCAGCTGACAAAGTCTCATACCGACATTGTTCTATCCTTTCTAAGGACTCACGGGTGGAAGGTGAATATAGAAAAAGCTTGCTGATTGCACAGACAAGGGTTCCTTTCCTGGGAACTCTAATAGACTCTATATCCATGAAAATTTTCTTGACAGAAGTCAGAAAGTTAAAGATTCTGAATACATGCCTATCCCTTCAGTCCAATCCTCGGCCCTCAGTGGCTCAGTGCATGGAGGTAATTGGATTGATGGTGGCGGCAATGGACATCATTCCGTTTGCTTGTGTTCATCTCAGACCTCTACAACTGAGCATGCTCAGGCAGTGGAATGGAGATTATGCAGATTTGTCTCTTTAGATAGATCAGGAGACAAGAGACTCTCTTCTTTGGTGGTTGTCACCAGATCATCTGTCCCAAGGGACGTGCTTCCGCAGACCCTCATGGATGATGGTGACAACAGATGCCAGTCTACTAGGATGGGGTGCAATCTGGAATTCCCTGAAGGCTCAGGGTGTGTTGGAGTCTCTACTTCCAATCAATATTCTGGAGTTGAGAGCAATATTCAATGCGCTTCATGCTTGGCCTCAGTTGGCTTCGGCAAAATTCATCCGATTTCAGTCGGACAACATCACGACTGTGGTTTACATCAATAATCAGGGAGGAACAAGGAGTTCCTTAGCGATGACAGAAGTATCCAAGATAATTCGGTGGGCGGAGGCTCACTCTTGTTATCTGTCAGCAATCTACATCCCAAGAGTGGACAACTGGGAAGCGGATTTTTTGAGCAGACAGACGTTTCATCCGGGGGAATGGGAACTCCATCCGGAGGTCTTTACCACCCTGATTCTCAGATGGGGCAGACCGGAGCTGGATCTTATGGCATCTCGTCAGAATGCCAAACTCCTGAGATACAGATCCAGGTCCATGGATCCTCAGGCCGAACTGATAGATTCCTTGGCAGTGCCTTGGTCGTTCAACCTAGCTTATGTGTTTCCACCGTTTGCTCTCCTTCCCCGGTGATTGCTTGGATCAAACAGGAGAGGGCTTCGGTGATTCTCATGGCTCCTGCGTGGCCTCGCAGGACTTGGTATGCCGATCTGGTGGACATGTCCTCTCTGCCACCGTGGAAGCTTCCATTGAGGCAGGACCTTCTCATTCAGGGACCCTTACATCATCCGAATCTAGTTTCTCTGCAGCTGACTGCTTGGAGATTGAATGCTTGATTTTATCTAAGCAGGGGTCTCTGATACTGTCATTGATACCTTGATCCAGGCACGTAAGCCTGTTACTAGAAAGATTTACCATAAGATTTGGCATACATATCTTTATTGGTGTGAATCCAAGGGTTACTCATGGAGTAAGGTTAGGATTGGAGAAAGGGTTATCAGCAAGTTCCTTAAAGGGACAGATTTCTGCTTTGTCTATCTTGCTACACAAGCATCTGGCAGATGTTCCAGATGTTCAATCTTTTTGTCAGGCTCTGACTAGAATCAGGCCTGTGTTTAGACCTATTGCTCCTCCATGGAGTTTGAATTTAGTTCTTAATATTCTTCAAGGGGTTCCGTTTGAACCTATGCATTCCATAAATATTATGTTAAAATCTTGTAAAGTTTTATTTTTGGTTGCTATTTCTTCTGCTCGCAGAGTTTCTGAGCTTTCGGCATTACAATGTGATTCTCCTTATCTTATTTACCATTCAGATAAGGTAGTGTTGCGTACCAAACCTGTGTTTCTTCCTAAGGTTGTTTCCAATAAAAATATTAATCAGGAAATTGTTGTTCCTTCATTATGTCCTAATCCTTCTAAGAAGGACCGTCTGTTAGATAATTTGGACGTGGTCCGTGCCCTGAAGATTTACTTGCAGGCGACTAATGCATTTCGTCAATCATCTTCATTATTTGTTGTCTTTTCCGGGAAACGTAGGGGTCAGAAAGCTACGGCTACCTCTCTCTATTTCTGGCTGAAGAGTATCATCCATCTTGCATATGAGACTGCTGGACAGCAGCCTCCTGAAAGAATTACGGCTCATTCCACTAGGGCTGTGGCTTCCTCATGGGCATTTAAAAATTATGCTTCTGTTGAACAGATTTGCAAGGCTGCAATTTGGTCGTCTCTTCACACTTTTTCCAAATTTTCCAAATTTTATACTTTTGCCTCGTCTGAGGCTATTTTTGGGAGAAAGGTTTTTCAAGCAGTGGTGCCTTCCGTTTAGGTTCCTGTCTTGTCCATCCCTTTCATCCGTGTCCTATAGCTTTGGTATTGTATCCCATAAGTAAGGATGAAATCCGTGGACTCGTCATATCTTGTAAAAGAAAAGGAAATTTATGCTTACTTGATAAAATTATTTCTTTTACAATATGACTAGTCCACGGCCCACCCTGTCATTTTCTAGACAGGTCTTTATTTTTGTTAAACTTCAGTCACCTCTGCACCTTGGCTTTTCCTTTCTCTTCCTAACTTCGGTCGAATGACTGGAGTGGGAGGGAAGGGAGGAGCTATATATACAGCTCTGCTGTGGTGCTCTTTGCCTCCTCCTGCTGACCAGGAGGCGATATCCCATAATTAAGGATGAAATCTGTGGACTCGTCATATCGTAAAAGAAATAAATTTATCAGGTAAGCATAAATTTCCTTTTTCTCTTCCGGCACCATTTAGACCCTGATATTTCTCCTACTGTTCCTTGTTCCCTTGGCAGAATGACTGGGATATGAGGGAAGTAGGGGGAGTATTTAAGCCTTTGTCTGGGGTATCTTTGCCTCCTCCTGGTGACCAGGTTCAGTATTTCCCAACAGTAAGGAATGATTCCGTTGACTCTCCTCATATAGAAGGAAATGAAATTATCCTGTAAGCATAATTTATGTTATATATATATGTGTGTGTGTGTACACTGATAATGTTATTTTATTTATATTTTATATAATTAATTTGGGCTTTAAGTGCAGACTGTGGACTTTAATTTGAGGGTATTTAGATGCAAATTGGGTGAATGATTTAGGAATTAAACACTTTTGATATGTAGTTCCCTCCATTTCAAGGTACCAAAAGTAACTGGACAATTGACTTAGAAGCTGTTTCATGGCCAGGTGTGGCCTCTCTCATTGTTATTTAATTAGGCAGTTGTTGAATCCAAATGTGGAATTTGTTTTTGGAAACTGTGAACTGTCAATATGAGGTCCAAAGAGCTGTCAGTGTACGTAAAGCAGGCCATCATAAGGCTGAGAAAACAAATAAAACCAAAGCAGAAACATTAGAAAATTAAAAAGAGCGCATGATGCGCTCAACTCTTAAACTAGTGTATCATATACAAGCGATAGATGTATTTTTCCTGGTACAATCCCAGACAATTCCCCAAAATGTTAAATTAATTAATAGGATCATATTGCTGGGACGCAATATGTTATTGAGAGCATGGAAAGCTAAAACTTCCCCTAACCTGAAAGAACTTAAGAACGCTCTGGTTATTCAGTTTATTCATGAGCAGATAAACCTACATAATCCGACAGACACACGATTAGCTGAATTTTTTAAGCAATGGAAAATATTTATCTTATCATTCCCTCTAGAGACTCAAATTAGGCTGGTCAGACCATTTAAGGATACGGTATATGTCCAATTACAAATATTGGCTGGTAATTTTCCCAGCGTTTGGCGTGACGATGTTAGAGGTTTGTCGGAGGCTGAGGGGGGAGAGAGAGGAGGTGAGTAGGAATTCCTTTGGGTTTTTTTTTTTCCCCCTTCCTCTGCGAATTATCAGAGTCTAGATAATCCCGACAGAAAGTCGAATAGAAGATAGAGAGATAGAATCCTAAGAGAATACAGTTTTCTGTCAACTACTGGGAAATGTATGTTTTAGGGGTTTTTTTGTTTTGTTTTTTGTCAATCAGGTATTTTTGTGTTGTGTGTATTGAAAAACTCAATAAAAAAAAAAAAAAAAAAAAAAAAGAAAATTAAAAAGAAGGAACATGTTGCTGAGCCAAGCAACACCAAAAGGCCTGGAGAACCACTGAAAACACGTGGTGGATGAACGCAAATTCTTTCCTTGAATTGAAGAAAATTCTCTTAAAAAAAAGTCAGGGACAATCGCCATGTAGAAGGCGTATCTTTGTCAAAGTCTACAATCAAGAGAAAACACCATGAAATTTAATACAGTGGGGCCAATTTATTACTGTGCGAGCGGACATGATTCAATGTGGTGTATCATGTCTGCTGCACATCGATAAATGCCGACAGCATACGCTGTCAGCATTTATCATTACACAAGCAGTTCTTGTGAACTTCTTGTGCAATACCGCCCCCTGCAGATTCGCGGCCAATCGGCCGCTAGCAGGGGGTGTCAATCAGCCTGATCATATAGGATTGGGCGGATTGATGTCCGCGGCCTCAGAGCAGGCAGACAAGTTATGGAGCAGCAGTCTTTAGACCACTGCTTCATAATTTCTGTTTCCGCCGAGCCTGAAGTCTCGTGCGGAAACGGGATCAAGCTCTATTCGAAACTTGATAATTCGGCCCCAGAGGGTTTACCACAAGTTGTAAACCACAACCAGTGGTAAGCCTCAAGAATAGGAAGACCAGATAAGACTTTGCCAAAAAACATGTTAAAATTAGCCCACCCAGCTCTGGTAGAATATTTGTTGGCAGATGAAACTAAGATCAACCTATAACAGAATGCTGGTAAGGGTAGATTATTGAGAATGGAAGGAACCGCTCATGATCCAAACCATACCACATCATCTGTGATACATGGAGATTTTTGTCTGCCATTGGAACTGGGTCACTATTGTTTATTGATGATATAACTTGTCACAAAAACAGCACAATGAATTCGGAAGTGTATAGGGCTATACAAATGTTGCAAAATGGATAGCACTTCACAGTACAAATGGACAATTAACAAAAACATACTTTGAAAGCAACCAAAGAGCCTTTTAAGGGAAAGAAGTGAAATATCCTTCAAAAGCATAGTCAGTCACCTGATCTCAACCCAAGTAAACATTCATTTCACTTAGTGACGTTAATGGGTTCTGGACTTTAGGCAGTCATTCACTGCAAAGGATTGTCAACCAGAAATTAAGAATCATCATTTTATTTATGATTATGTTAGTTTGTCTAATTTGAGCCCCTAAAATGAAGGGACTATGTATGAAACTTGTTTTAATTATTAATGGTTCAATCAAGATTTTTATGAAACCCCATGAATTAAAGGGACAGTGTACTTTTTTTTGGCTATAGAAAATTTGTGCAAACATAGCCATCAGAATAAATTACACTCCCAGTCGGGTAGGAAACATAAATAATAAAATATTAATTGTTAGTTGGGCTTTGATTTATAGACTTGTATAATATAAGGAAGCAATTTTGTGCATATAAAGTGATTAAATAAAGCTGTTACTTAATATACAAATATATATATATATATATATATATATATATATATATATATATATATATATATATATATACATACATACATACAGTGGATATAAAAAGTCTACACATCCATGTTAAAATGTCAGGTTTCTGTGATGTAGAAAAATAAGAGAAAGATAAATCATTTCAGAACTTTTTCCACCTTTAATGTTACCTATAAACTGTACAACTCAATTGAAAAAAAAACTGAAATGTTTTAGGTAGAGGGAAGAAAAAATATAAAAATAAAATGATATGGTTGCATAAGCTAATACTTTGTTGAAGCACCTTTTGATTTTATTACAGCACTCAGTCTTTTTGGGTATGAGTTTTTCAGAATGGCACATTTTGACTTGGCAAGATTTGCCTACTCTTCTTTGCAAAAACACTCCAAATCTGTCAGATTGCGAGGGCATCTCCTGTGCACAGCCCTCTTCAGATCACCCCACAGATTTTCAGTCGGATTCAGGTCTGGGCTCTGGCTGGGCCATTCCAAAACTTTAAAGGATTACTTTCTGTTATAATTTTTAAGCTAAACAGCTAACATATTAAAGTTAATAAACATTAATTAAAACCTACTGACTTATATTTTCTCCAAAATGAAGTTTCATAACGTTCTAAAAGTTATATCTTTTATTCGCCGATGATGTCACGTTATCCTGCCCACTATTTTCAGCACTGCATGTTCAAAATACTTAAACCAATAACTTTTAGTTTAAAGCGCCATTTTGAAACCTAGGTATTGTAAACGGATTGGTACAGAGCAAAGGATACCCACGGAGTGGGTTTGGAAAACAATTAAATTTGCAGACAAGATTTCTGATATATGGTAGAGATATGTTAATGAAATGCTATTGATAAAAAGCGTATTTGGGGTAGTTAGTTAGTAACAGGCATAGAAAATATTTACTTACAGTGGTCCTTTAATCTTCTTCTGGTGAAGCCATTCCTTTGTTGATTTGGATGTATGCTTTGGGTCATTGTCATGCTGAAAGATGAAGTTCCTCTTCATGTTCAGCTTTCTAGCAGAAGCCTGAAGGTTTTGTGCCAATACTGACTGGTATTTGGAACTGTTCATAATTTCCTCTAGCTTAACTAAGGCCCCAGCCCCAAAGCATGATGCTGTCACCGCCATGCTTCACTGTGGGTATGGTGTTCTTTTGGTGACGCAATGTTGTTTTTGCGCCAAACATATCTTTTGGAATTATGGACAAAAAGTTCAACCTTGGTTTCATCAGACCATAACACCTTTTCCCACATGCTTTTGGGAGACTTCAGATGTGTTTTTGCAAAATGTAGCCTGGCTTGGATGTTTTTCTTCATAAGAAAAAGCTTTCGTCTTGCCACTCTACCCCATAGCCCAGACATATGAAGAATACGTGAGATTGTTGTCACATGTACCACACAGCCAGTACTTGCCAGATATTCCTGCAGCTCCTTTAATGTTGCTGTAGGCCTCTTGGTAGCCTCCCAGACCAGTTTTCTTCTCGTCCAGTTCTTGGTAATGTCACTGTTGTGCCATATTTTCTCCACTTGATGATGACTGTCTTCACTGTGTTCCATGGTATATCTAATGCCTTGGAAATTCTTTTGTTCCCTTCTCCTGACTGATGCCTTTTAACAATGAGATCCCTCTGATGCTTTGGAAGCTCTATGTGGACTATGGCTTTTGCTGTGGGATGCGACTAAGAACATTTCAGGAAAGACCAACTAGAGCAGCTAAACTTTATTTGGGGTTAATCAGAGGCACTTTAAATGATGGCATGTGCACTAAAACACAAGCTCATCTGCACCTCACTGACGAGGCCCATAGGAGGCCGAAACGATCGTCTGGGATTGTCATGTTCCTTGTTTAGAGGAGAATTGCCTGGTATTTCGGGGCTGGACTGACCTTACTTGGCAGGATCAGACTGATATACTTCAGGAAAGTTTTCTTCTGTGAAAAGCACACTGATCTAAAAGAGGCTGCTTCCGGGTGATAAATCGTCATAGAACAAGCCACTGAGCTGTTGTTCGTTCCTGGTAGAGCGCTTCTCTCTTTGTATGCAAATCATCTGCAATATGTTGATACATATTGTACTGTACACATTCTCAAAAGACGTAGACAATTTTTTTTTTTTTTTTTTTAAATATATTTTTTATTGAGGTTGTGAGAAGGATTACAGTAAGTATTCAACCAGAGATAATAAACATATATCATAAAAACATGCATGGTGTACCCAAGAGCATAACAAATAAGTAGAGATACAACATATCTGGGTATAGAGTCTGTGCGTCCCTGGAAGAACATCAAAACAATAAATATGTAATATAAGGCAGTGTCTGGTATACGTATTACAAGTATTGTAATTAGAGAAGTTTACAACAAATATCTAGTAAACGAGAGTTATATTGTAAGACATATATAACCAGAATACCAATAAAAAATAATGAAACCTCATTTTTATATTATAGAGATAGGTATAATCTCCACCTTGCCATTCATTTAGCTATGTAATCTAAAAAAAAATGAAAAAAAATTGGGGCAAGTGAGAGTTAGTTTGTGTTTGATCACTTTTGGATCAACTTAGCGAGAAAGGGGAGAGGAGATTCAGCGGGCGAGAGCCGCTCTAATTGGGGTGGGGGAGGGGATGGGGGGCGGAGCCTTATAAGGTACCAAAGTAGTAAGGTGCAGGGAGTAAGTAGGGGTCATGTAGTATAGCCACAGGAGTAGCTTTCAAAGGAACATCTTATTGTTTATTCAACTAATAGGGAGGGGAACAGCATTTCAATGTGTAATACAGGCTGTCCTGTTCAAGAAAATTCAATATTTAATAACCTCTATTCTATAACAAACAAATGTATTGCAAGATATAGTAGCTTAAAAATTAGCTATGCCAATAGTACAAACCGGCACTGGTAAATGTTGCAGCAAAAATGTGTAAGGGTTAGTCAGACCTAGCCCCTGAGGAGATTGCATTTATTTGACATAAGAACAGTTTAAGTAATCTAATGTATATATAATAATTGTATCTCTGTAGCATTTTCCTCCAGCATCCCTAATAACAAGTAGGCCTGAAGCATAAGTCAAGAGTTTTGTCCCACTGAGTAGGTACAATAAGGAAATAAAATAGCAAGACTGTAATCTCAGTAAGCTTCTATCAGGCTATATATATATCTTGTGTAATAAATCTCATCAAACACGTTTTATAACCCTATGCAATATCCAGACAGGCAAATAGTTAAAGAATTAGGTATGGACAAAGCAAACTATTGAGTATACCCACGACAAGTAGATTATAGAGAAATAGTTTGACCCTATTCACCTAGTAGGCTAGTGGAACTATGAGTATAGCAAGAGCTATCAGTCTGCTAATGCTACAATATACTATCCACTTAGGAAAAACTCCATAATAAAAAGTTAGATATTTGTAATTATGACTTCCTGGAGCATCCTGACAGTTGATATTGAGGTGTAATAGCATCTTAAGGTATGCCTGGGTCACTGCATGCCATGCTGTCAAGTAAAGATATATAGTATAGCTAATACTATGTGAGCAATAACATTTCATACTATAAAATATGTGTGTCTCCAAGCTACTATATAAGGCAGTAATAAGGTAGTAGAATAAGCCTTCACTTGGAGCTAATGCAAGTGCAATTTGAGACCCTGATGTATGAGATATAGCAGTGGGTCCATCAGAACTAGTGCTAGTGGGGAGAGAAAATATAAAGGATAAAAATGTCAAATCAGGAGACAGCATAGCTACAAAGCATAGCTGCTGTGCGCTAACAAAACAGTAATAAGAGATTCAGTCCCACCAAGATATGGCTCACTCAGGGTATAACTAGTAATGCAGGGGACTACAGGGAGTTGTAGTCACGTAACTGGAACTATGAAAAAACAAAACCAAAGAGTAACACAAGCAGTAACTAGAGTTATTTACACCACAGCTCCATTAATGCACTGTAGACTGTCTCAAACATTTGAGCAGAACCTGAGGATGAAATATATTTATCCTATTCCGGATGCCACAAGTTTAGTCCCAGGGTCTAAATACGGACCCAGATATAGAGCCTGGCTTGATTGCTGGTTGTACCATCGTCCGATACAGCTGTCTAGTAGCAGGGTGTTCTGGATGGATAACAGAATGATGTCCGCTTGGTTCCCTATCAGTTTTTCAATAGATAGCTTAGGGCTCCGGGGCTTTATGGCGTGCCTGGTCTGCTGCGATTGTACTGTATGACAGAGCTCAAGTCCCATACCGGTCAGACTGCATGAGGCTGCTTTAACTTGCTTTTGTGTACTGAAGCTTAGCGTGTCATTCCGTGGGCTGTTTGGTGGGGTCACCGGAACAGATCTAGGGGAGAGCCCCACTATGCGGTCTGATGTGTCACCATTGTTGCTTTGTACAGAGGGGTAGACTGTAGTCTCAAGCGTCTCCCGGACTAGTGGCCGATGAAATAACAGTGCCGCAAGCTTGTCTCTGATAGCAGCCAAATCCTGCTTCAGCTCACCATAATGCGTTTGAAGGGATTGTACCGTTTTAGCTTCCCATTTATCCAGAGACTCCATTCCAATCTAAGATGGCGCTTCGCGCCCTTATGGTCACTCACTTAGTACCGGCTTTAGGGGCTGTTCTACTGTGTAATTCACTTCTAGGGCTCACAGCGCATAGAGGATAATGTAAGCTCAAGAAAGGCTCAATTTAATTTCTGAAAGGAGATCTCCCATGTATACATAAAGTCACTGTGAAGGGCTATAGGTGAGGAGCTCCAGAAAAACACGTCCGTTCGCTTTGCTAGTTGGCTCCGCCCCCGACGTAGACAATTTTTAACGTCTTTGCAGGAGTTAACATCAGTTCAGAGCAGCAATGCACTACCAGGAGCTAGCTGAACATACAGTATGTGTGTAGTCACCAACCAGCAGCTAGCTCCCAGTAGTGCATTGCTGTTTCTGAGCATACCTAGGTATGCTTTGCAGGAAAGAATACCACAATAATTAAAGGGATGTGAAATCCCATTTTTTTCTTTAGTCTAGACAAAATTAAACTTTCATGATTCAAATAAAGCATGCAAGTTTAAGCAAGTTTCTAATTTACTCCTACTACGTTCTCTTTATTTCTCTTACTCCTATCCTACGTTCTCTTTATTTCTTTGAAAAAGCAGGAATGTAAGCTTAGGAGATGATCCATTTTTGGTTCAGAACCTTGGGTAGCACTTGCTGATTGGTGGCTACATTTTGTTTCCTCAAAGGACCATTCAATACAATAGAATTGCAAAGTCGACAAATGTATAATAACAAGACAATGCAATAGCACTTACTCTGATTTTCAATTAAGCAGTAGAATTTTTATGATATATTTCCAAATGTGCTTCCATCTCCTGTATCTGTATCATGTGACATATATCCTTCAATTACAGACACAGATATGTATACACTGTGAACCTTTGCACATGGTCAGTAGGAGATGCGGCCTCAGAAAGTGTGCATATAAAAAGACTGACTACAATTTGAAAATGGAAGCAAATTATATATATTTTTTATTGCATGCTTTTTCTAAAACATGAAAGTTTAATTTTTAATTTAGTTTCCATTTAACAAGGCATAGGACCTTCTAAAAGTATCCCCTAAATACTACCTACACAAACTCCAGGACTAGTAATACTTGCCACTACCCATTATGTTATAGTGAGGTGCCTTAGGCTACCCTGAAATTGGACTCTAGTTGTACCAAATAAAATGCAAATTGTAAAGATTGCATGCTGAATAATTACAGGACCACCTAACACAGTAGAATTGCAGAATCAACAAATGCATATTAACCCTTGGAGTGCTAATGATGGCTCTGAGCCATCACAGAGTTTCCCACTCTGGTGCCAATGACGGCTCAGAGCCGTCACTAGCACTCTCCCACCTTGAGGGAGATCTGGGGGCTCCCACCTGCTCCTATGGCTTCCCGTTTTGCGTGGTGACGTCATGCGCAATAACGTGATGACGTCACCACGCAACTTTATTTCTTTCATGTAATTAGCAAGAGTCCATGAGCTAGTGACGTATGGGATATACATTCCTACCAGGAGGGGCAAAGTTTCCCAAACTTCAAAATGCCTATAAATACACCCCTCACCACACCCACAAATCAGTTTTACAAACTTTGCCTCCCATGGAGGTGGTGAAGTAAGTTTGTGCTAGATTCTTCGTTTATATGCGCTTCGCAGCAGGCTGGAGCCCGGTTTTCCTCTCAGTGTGCAGTGAATGTCAGAGGGATGTGAAGAGAGTATTGCCTATTTGAATTCAATGGTCCCTTCTACGGGATCTATTTCATAGGTTCTCTGTTATCGGTCGTGGAGATTCATCTCTTACCTCCCTTTTCAGATCGACGATATACTCTTATATATACCATTACCTCTACTGATTCTCGTTTTAGTACTGGTTTGGCTTTCTACTACATGTAGATGAGTGTCCTGGGGTAAGTAAGTCTTATTTTTGTGACACTCTAAGCTATGGTTGGGCACTTTTATATAAAGTTCTAAATATATGTGTTTAAACATTTATTTGCCTTGATTCAGGATGTTCGATATTCCTTATTTCAGACAGTCAGTTTCATTATTTGGGATAATGCATATGATTAATCAATTTTTCTTACCTTAAAATTTGACTTTTTTTCCTGTGGGTTTCCCACTCTGGTGCCAATGACGGCTCAGAGCCGTCACTAGCACTCTCCCACCTTGAGGGAGATCTGGGGGCTCCCACCTGCTCCTACGGCTTCCCGTTTCGCGTGGTGACGTCATGCGCAATAACGTGATGACGTCACCACGCAACTTTATTTTTACTTAACAATGTTAAGTATAGGAGCAGGGGGCATGCTGCTTAGAAGCCTGTATCTCAGGCATCTAAGCAGCTACAGACCCCCAAGACCCATCATTGGAAAGGTAATCGCCTAACCTTTCAAAAAGTGTAAGTCTTGGGGGTCTGAAAAAAAATAAAAAAAAAAGTTAAAAAAAAATTGTTCAAAAAATAAAATAATAAAAATAACATTAAAAAGTCTTAGCACCCAGGTGGGAAAGTGCTTAGCACTCAAAGGGTTAAAAAGACAAAGCAAAAACCCTTCAAGTTAGTTTTTATTTCAAACAAATAAATGTTTTTCTGACAAACGTTAGTTCAATTTTCCTTCCCACTGGATCATGTGACAGCCATCAGCCAATCACAAAACACATATATTTTGCGACTGCTGAGTAGGAGCTAGTGCCTCAAAAATAAAATGCATGTAAAAATATTGTGCACATTTAGATAATGGAAGCGAATTAGAAAGTTTATTTATAATTGAGAGATCTATCAGAATCATGAACATTTGGTTTTAAGTTTAGTGTTCCTTTAAGAACTGGGTAACATTATTCCCAAACTCATTTTAAAAAACTGAGTTCAGCTATTAGGGCACAAAGACACACCTGATTAAGTGATTTGTTAATCTGAGAAAAAATAGTTCACAGTGTGTTACAAAATAGGGAGAAGAAATGAAAAGACATAAATGATGTGCAGAAAAAAATACAAAATAAACAAGGAATTAAACAAAACGCAGAATATCCTAAAATGTAAGTGTGAGTAGATTGGGTTCAAATCTATAGAAACTATAAGGGCTAGATTACAAGTGGAGCACTATACTGTATATCGCTTTCATGAAAGCGATATTAGCGCTCCACTTTGTAATACCAGCGCACGATAATATGCGCTGGTGTTACAAGCTAGTCACAATGCGAACGTGACCTTCGCGTACGCATTGCTAGGAAGCATTGTGCTCACGTCAGAGAGCTCGCTTCCATTGAGCCGTAATTCCGTTTGCGTGCGCTCGCAAACCGATAAATATGCTGTCGGAAGCAATTTTGTTTATCGACTGTTTCCAATGACGCGTTATACCTCAATATCGGCAGCCGGACTCCGGCTGCCAAAAAAATCTTTGGATCCCATAGAAAGTAATAGAAGCCGTTAATCAATAAATTATACCAGGTTTCCAATGAAAGCGCAAACCGCTAATACAATGTCAGAGGCTGTCGATACATTGAGAAATATTACAACCAGCATAACTAGGTGTAATGGAGTAAAAATGAGCTTAGAGACAGCATCAGAACTTCTGCGCCAACGAAGGGGGTAAGTGGGCAGAAAACAAATATATATGTATATACACATATTAACACATAAATATATATGTATATACACATATTAACACATAAATATATATGTATATACACATAGTAACACATAAATATATATGTATATGCACATAGTAACACATAAATATATATGTATATGCACATAGTAACACATAAATATATATGTATATACACATAGTAACACATAAATATATATGTATATACACATAGTAACACATAAATATATATGTATATACACATAGTAACACATAAATATATATGTATATACACATAAATATAAATGTATATACACATAGTAACACATAAATATATATGTATATACACATATTAACACATAAATATAAATGTATATACACATAGTAACACATAAATATAAATGTATATACACATAGTAACACATAAATATATATGTATATACACATAGTAACACATAAATATATACGTATATACACATAGTAACACAAATATATATGTATATACACATAGTAACACATAAATATAAATGTATATACACATATTAACACATAAATATAAATGTATATAAGCATATACATTTATATCTACTGGGAACACACAGATCCCATAGACTGCAATGTAAAGGCACTTTTCAGTGCGTTTTTTTTTCCTTACACCCCACTCCCACCAATTTTAACCCCAAAATACTGCTTAATGCAGTACTTTTATTAAAAAATAAAGATGCTGCCATCTTTATTTTATTTTTTAAGTTTAATGTTTTATTGAGGTTTAAAACAAATACAACATATAATATACAATATATATCCAATTACCATGACGATACAATATCAGGGTATATGGCAATATCATTAGAGGCATATGCGTGAGCAATAACTGTGGAACATATAGGTTGTAGTTAAATATACCATTTCCATACTATTGTAATATAGTACACAAAACTAATTGTGAATATTAAAGGGAACAAAAATGGCTGAAAAGAAGAGGAAGGCTACCAACAAGAAGTAAAATTGGACATATAAAAATGAAACCTCATTTTTATACTTAGTCAAATGTTCCCCACATTACACAGGAGGTCACTCTTGGATCCAACTAGTCTGATGGTTTAAATGCGAGGGAAGATAGTGTTTGTCATGACCACTCTTGGACCTTAGAATATAAAGGGAAAAATAAGCAACTGATATAATATATTGATAGTATACTAATTTAGTGTAAGCTAATAAAGAACAAAACTTTAACATTTTAGTATACTTGATAACTGGTGAGACTTAGTACAGATCAATCTAGATATAAGTTGCAGATGAATATGATACTTTATGCCCATAGTTATGTAAAGGGACTGCTACTACCAGCATAGTAATGTATAATTTTAAAGAACCTCATAAAGGTAGGGATGGATACTCAAGTATGGGATATATCCGGACCGACAGGTAGCCGTAGAAGCTCTATATAATATGTAGTTCTATTACTAATATGCATAGAGATATATCCACACCCAAGGCCTATGTCTATTAAATCAGACAGTATGTAGTATGTATATAGAAGGAATTAAAGGGACATAATACTCATATGCTAAATCACAGCAGATCTCAGCTGCTTAACCCGGGGGGTGGTTGGGAGACTCGCTAAAGGCCGCCACCCAAGAATCTACGTTCGTCCGATTTTTGGCGATTTTTGTTTTCAGACGTCATATGCTTAAAACATTAATTTAAAAGAATATTGTGTGGTATTATTAGTAAATAATTCCCTTAAAGGGAAAATGTACTCAGGCAAGCAGCTGAATGAAAAATTTAAATAAAAGGCAAATTGGACACTAAAAAGTTTTGTTTCATGTCCCTGCTGCCTTAGATTGAACGTGAGAGGAAAATAAATGTGGTCTATACACTGTGCCAAATGTAAGAATTGTGTTAAAAGGACCTTGTTATGGTTTTAAAAAAATATTAAACATTACTGCACAATAAGGTGCTTGACATGGCTTAAAGGGACATAATACTGATATGCTAAATCACTTGAAACTGATGCAGTATAACTGTAAAAATCTGACAGGAAAATATCACCTGAGCATCTCTATGTAAAAAAAGAAGATATTTTACCTCTCAATTTCCTCAGCTCAGCAGAATAAGTTATGTGTAAAAAGTTATACTCAGCTGCTACTCAGCTACAGGTAAAAAAAAAAGAAAAAAAAAAGAAATGAACAGCAGCCAATCAGCATCAGCAGTGCTGAGGTCATGAACTCTTTTACTGTGATCTCATGAGATTTGACTTATCTCTCATGAGATTTCATAGTAAACTTCCTTTAAACTGAATAGGGAAATAACATGAGTGTGCACGATGCTCAACCCCTCAGCTTTCCCGGGACAGACATACTGATTTGCTGCTTAGAAGTCCTTTACAATGGGATGTGGCTACTGAGGAATTTTTGAGGTAAAATATCTTTCTTTTTTACATAGAGATGTTCAGGTAATATTTTCTAGTCAGCTTTTTACAGCTATTCTGCATCAATTTCAAGTGTTTAAACATTTGGGTATCATGGCCCTTTAATATAAGCATAGCTAAGGTGGGGTTGTGTCTGTGGGCAGGTTGTGGGTGTAGTGTGGGCAGGTGATGGGTGGGAACAGAAGTGGCGTGTAACATTTGCTAGTAGTTTAGGATTTGAAATTTTGAGCCCTGATAATAGCCTTATAGCTGATCAAAGGACAGATGTTACTTTGTGACTGAGTATTCCCTACTAGACATATCTGTTTTATAAATGACTACACTGTGGCCATACAGAGGTGCACATGGTCAGCAACAATTTCTGTACTGTGTTGATGCTCATTTGTTATATCAGGAACTAAGATGTGACACAAAAACATTCCCCACACATTTGCACCAGCATCACCTGCCTGTACTATAGCAGATGTCAGGATGGATCCATTTGATTTTTCATGTGACTTTTTTTTCATTCTTCAATCCTCCTCCAGTTTTGTGCATCACATGCATTTGTGATATAATTTTCCTATCCCTAGTTAAAATGATTAAAACTACCTTTTGCCTCTCTAGTTCATCACTTTAAGATTCAGCTTGCTGTCCATACTTAGATTCTGTAAATAGTAATATTGATATACATCCTTCTCTGTCCTCTCTTATTCAAATATTGTTTTTTTTTTCTTTCCACTGAACCTACACCCTCTGGATGTTTTTTTGTTTATCTCACCTTTCGTTACAAACTCATGAAAAAGTAGTCTGTAGGGTGTGAAAATCCTAGGAGGTCAACTAAATGTTGAGACCATTGCATCTGATACAATCATACTATTGTCATACTCGCTTAAATGATACATCTTGCAATTTCTAGTGTTGGCAGAACAACAACTAAACCTCTGAACCACGTCTGTCATGATTTGCTCTTTGGCTATTTGATCAACAAGCAGACAAAAACAGTCACAAACTAATTGTCAGGACTTCCAGATGATCTACTTATTGAACCTGTTGTACAGTCTTTATACACCTACAAATCATCTTTTATGAGTAATTTACACCCTTTAATCCATAGCATAATCCCTGGATTTTATCTGTTGGATAGCCACAAGCAATGTCTACCAGACAGAACTTGTAACTGGTCTGTTTCTCATGGTGTCATACAATTTTTGTTTATCCAGTTGTAATTACTCAGTGCAATTTATAACATCCAAGTGAAATATATAACACCAACATGTCAGGCAAAAATATAGACAATTCAAAAACAGAATCAGAGTGCATTGGAGCCTTTTGCTGTCAAGTAGATGAAAACATGTAAAATCATATTTATGCAATATTAATTTAATAAAGATTTTAACTATGTATTTACTGTAAATATTTCACAAACCAATGTTCTGCACATAGCAGAAAATGTTCTATATATTTATAAATAGGTATTCATATAAATATCCTATAAATATATATTGTACTAAAATACCATCAGATATACAGTATGTAGAAATATATATTTATGAATAAATAGAGCATATTCTTCTATGTGAAGAACATTGGAATGTGAAATATTCATATTTTCTTGTTGGGTTAACGCACTTGAGAATATGCGATCGGGTTTGCTCGCTAGTTGCCCCCCCCCCCCCCCCACACACACAGACTTTTTATTTGCTCCTTTGACTCCTATGGGAGAATACATTATTGTGCACCCAATATTCAAAGTTCGGCTTTTTACATGTGTCGGGTTAGCGCATGAGGCAAAACTTTTTACTTTTAACTTGTAAAATAAGCACAACCCAACGTGAGCAAATACCTTCGAGCAGAGTTAGAATTCGAGTGGGAGTGTTATTTACCCGGAATTGTTTATTTTGTAACTCCCAATTGTTTTTGTTCTGTGTTTTAATTTCAAAGTACACTGAGACATTTAACTAAAACATTTAACTGTTTTGTATGTGCTTAAAGGGGCATGAAACCCTTTGAGATAGTAATATAAAGCATTAAATTATGCATAGTTAGAGAAATATAGATAATTTTGTTATTTGTTTTGTCCTCTTGTTCCTGTAATTTAATTCTGAATGTTCCCACTTCTGAGAATTGGAAGTGCAGAATGCAGACTTCACAAGCTTAACCCTTCTACATAGCTATCCCTAATTGGCTTCAGCAGAGGTGATCAGATGATACACTGCACTGCAAAACAATACAAGTTTTGCTAACAAAATGACAGTGGCTAGTGTTGTCTAATGCAGTATTAAGCTTGGATTGAATCCTCCAAATAAGGCAATTAAGTTGTGGGGGAGTTTGGACGTTGAAAAACAATTGATGCAAAATAGGTGTTAATGTATTCAGAAAGAGTTCATACTTTGCTGGTATGTTAATGTATTGTGTTGTATTAATTTATTTTTATTTTTTACTAAGGTAAACAAATGGATTGTATGAGTAGCTCAATGAACCATTTATAAGTTATATATTTTCTAAACATATATTTTCATGTCATATACTGTACCATTTTTTTTGTTTTTTTAAATCCAATTTTTTATTTAGAATAAGATAAGATTACAAGCAGGTATATGCATTCAATGTACAGTGGTTCATCGGATCTACAAATTAGAATACCTGTTTGTTCTGTAAATAACAGATGGAGTATAACATATAAACAAAACTTCTAGAAGTATTTTTTATCTCATTGATTTAAATATGATGTATGACTTATTTATAAAAATATTCTAAACCAATTAAAGGGACACTGAACCCAATTTTTTTCTTTCATGATTCAGATAGAGCATAACATTTTAAACAACTTTCTAATTTACTCCTATTATTAAATTTCTTCGTTCTCTTGCTATCTTTATTTATTTTAAAAGCAGGAATGTAAATCTTAGCAGCCAGCCCATTTTAGGTTCAGCACCATGGATAGCGGGTGCTTATTGGAGACTTACATTTATCCACCAATAAGCAAGCATAACCCAGCTTCTGAACCAAAAATGGGCCGGCTCCTATGCATCACATTCCTGCTTTTTAAATAAAGATAGCAAAAGAAAGAAGAAAAATTGATAATAGGAATAAATTAGAAAGTTGCTTAAAATTGCATGCTCTATCTGAATCATGAAAGAAAAAAAAAATGGGGTTAGTGTCCCTTTAAAGCTTGTTTTTTTAACAGAGTGTGTAGGAATAAACATTCATTAACTAATTATTAAATCCATCTCATAAGAAGATTCATTGACATATTTTATATATAAAAAAAACATATACTTTGAGCTTTTGAGGATTCCAGTTTAAAGAGACAGTCTGAGTCTAGTCAAAATTAAACTTTCATGATTCAGATAGGACATGCAATTTTAAACAACTTTCTAATTTACTTTTATCATCAAATTTGCTTTGTTCGCTTGGTATTCTTTTTTAAAAGCTAAGCCTAGCTATGTTCATAAACTGATTTCTGAGCTGTTGAAGCTGCCTTTTATCTCAGTGCTTTTTGACAGTTTTTATAGCAATACAGTGCTAGTTCATGTGCCATATAGATAACATTGTGCTCACTCCAGTAGAGTTATTTATTTGTCAGCAATGATTGGTTCAAATACAAGTCTGTTAAACTCACTAAGATAAGGGGACAGTCTTCAGAGGCTTAGATACAAGGTAATCACAGAGGTAAAAAGTGTATTAATATAACAATGTTTGTTATTCAAAACTACAGAATGGGTAATTACAAAATTTATGCTTACCTGATAAATATATTTCTTTCTTGACACAGTGAGTCCACGGAATCATCAATTACTGTTGGGAATATCACTCCTGCCCAGCAGGAGGATCAAAGAGCACCACAGTCATTCGACCGAAGGAAAAGGAGAGAAAGGAAATAACACCAGGTGCAGAGGTGCCTGAGGTTTATATAACAACAAACCTGTCTGAGAAAACAGGGAGGGCCGTGGACTCACCGTGTCAAGAAATAAATACATTTATCAGGTAAGCATAAAACTTTCTTAAGACACGGTGAGTCCACAGAATCATCAGTTACTGTTGGGAATCAATACCCAAGCTAGAGGACACAGATGATTAGGGAGGGACAAGACAGGAAACCTAAACCAAAGGTACTGCTTGCAGAACCTTTCTCCCAAAAGAAGCCTCAGCCGAGGCAATGTATCCATTTTTTTAGAATTTAGAAAAAGTGTGCAAAGAAGACCAAGTCGCAGCCTTACAAATCTGATCTACAGAGGTCTCACTCTTAAAGGCTTAAGAAGAAGACACCGCCCTAGTGGAGTGGGCTGTAATACTCTCAGGAGGCTGCTGTATAGCAGTCTCATAAGGCATACAAATAACACTTCTCATCCAGAGAGAAGAGAAGTGGCAGTAACTTTCTGGCACTTACATTTACCAGTAAAGCAAACAAACAATTCAGAGGACTGACGAAAGTCCTTTGTAGTCTGCAGATAGAATTTAGGAGCCCACACAAGGTGTAAGTTGTGCAATAAACGTTCTTTATGAGAAGAAGTATTAAGACAGAGAAAAGGAACAACAATTCCCTGACCAAATTTCTATCCTAAACCAACTGAGGAAGAAAACCAAACTTGGTACGGAGCACTGCTTTATTTGCATGAACAATGAGATAAGGAGAATCACACTGCAATGCGGATAGTTCAGAGACCCTCTGAACAGAAAAAATAGCAGGAAAAAACATAACCTTCCAAGATAATAACTTAATATCTATGGAATGCATAGGCTCAAACGGAGCCTGCTGAGAAACTTTAAGAACAAGGTTAAAACTCCAAGGAGGAGCAACTGATTTAAATACAGGCCTGATTCTGACCAGGGCCTGATAAAAAGACTCTACATCCGGCACGTCCACCAGACTTTTGTGCAGCAGAAAGGGTAAGGCAGAAATCTGACCATTGAGGGTATGGACAGTTAACCCCCTCTCGAGGCCTTCCTGGAGAAAAGAGAAGATCCTCAAAATCCTGACCTTACTCCAAGAAAAACATTTAGACTAACACCAAAAAAGATATTCATGCCATATTTCATGGAAAATCTTTCTAGTGACAAGCCTGAAACATGATCTCAAGGACCAAAACGGAAACCCGCGTTAAACTAAAAACAAGAGTTCAATCTCCCAGCAGTCAGCTTCAGAGAAGCTATATTTGGATGAAGGAAGGGACCCTGAATCAGAAGGTCCTTCCTCCGAGGCAGTCCCCAAGGGGGAAGAAAAAACCTCTCCACTGGGCCTGCATGCTAGATCCTGTGAGGCCACGCAGGGACTATTAGAACGACTAATGCTCTCTCCTGTTGATACGATTAATGACCTGTGGAAGGAGAGAAAAATGGAGGAACCAGGTAATCGTACCTGAAATCCCAAGGAACCGCCAGAGCATCTAACAGTATGGTCTATGTGTTATAGACTTCAAACCGTACCTAGGCAACTAGGTAATTTGCCTAAAAGTTGACAAATCCAACTCCGGCACCCCCCAATTGAGGGTTAAGTTGGAAAACACCTCCAGGGGGGGGGGGACCACTCCCCAGGAGAAAAGTCTGTCTGCTCAAGAAATCCGCTTCCCAGAAATCCAATCCTGGAATGTGGATTGCAGACATACAACAATCTGGAGCTTCCGTCCACTGAACCATCCAAGTCACTTCCTTCATGACTAAGGAACTCTGAGTTCCTCCCCGGTGGTTGACGAAAACCCTTAAAGTGACATTGTCCGACTGGAACCCTTCCAAAGACAACTGAAGCCATAGAGCATTTTAAATCGCTCCCAAGAAGTAAAAGAGGAGAGCCGACATTTCTGAGTCCAAAATCCCTGCCCTTACACAGACCCAGACTGTTTCCCAGCCCAACAGGATGGGATCCGTGGCACAACACCCAGGAATGTAAGCACACACCCTGAGACAAATACTCCTGAGAAAACACTATGAGGTAGAGACTTGTGGACTGACCTAGATCTATCATCTGAGACAGATCTGAATATACTCTTCTATGGAAAATAGCATTGGAAATGATGTCCAAGATAACCATCAGACAAATTCCCTTCATATATTGAGCCAGTGAAAAGAGAAGATAAAAACAACTGCAGCTGGATCCAAACTCCCCCACCTTCTGGTTGTCAAAAGGCTAGACTATTTACCAGACCATAAGATCGCTGTTGGCCGGACAGTATTCTGCAGTGAAAAGAAAAGGAAGGAATAATCTTTGATTATTTGACCTGATAGAATCTTCTCCTATGATAGAGAATCTATTGAGGTCTCTAAATAAATCACCCTTGTAGAAGGGACAAAGGAACTCTTCTCCAGATTCATTTCCCATTTCTGGGAAAGAAGAATGGACAAGATCTCTTGAAGGAGAGAGCGAGAACTCTAAGATAAGAGCACCCTTGAAATACCTCAAGACCTAAAAATATTTATAGGATAAGAAGACTCAGAAACTCGAGAAGATCCTGATTAATGGGAACAATAAATACACATCCTGCAGGTCTATGTTCGTTCTGAACTGGTCCTCTTGAAACAAAGGAGAATGATACTACTTTAAAGGACAAAAACCTTAGAAACTGGAGGAAAATACCTAGATTTCACCTCCTCCTTGCACTGAAGGCAAATAGAATGACTGGGGCTTGTGGGAAGGGAAGTGATACTTAACAGCTTTGCTGTGGTGCTCTTTGCCTCCTCCTGCTGGCCAGGAGTGATATTCCCAACAGTAATTGATGATTCCATGGACTCACCGTGTCTTAACAAAGAAAAAGGGATTTTATATCTTTTTAAACAATAAAAAGTATGTTTCAAGTAAACTGTTCCTTTAATGAATCCCAGATATATCGTCTGAAAAGAGCACATGAAAATGCCTTTCAAGAGGTTTAGACCCCTGTAAAGACAGCTGTTTTACCTTTCAGAGTTCAACACTTTAGTCAGTGGAAGCGATATGTGATTTATGTTGAGATTTGCTATTAATAAAGCTGCTAATTCTTCTTGTAGTTTTCAAACTGTATTTTACTTTGCAGATTTCCATCTAATTATAAATTATGCAGTTGTGTATAGTTGTCAGATATGACAGTAAAATTACATTTTATAGAAATCTGCCTTATCCATGTTTATCTAATTGAAGTCACTTAAGAACTTGTTCATTCAAAATAAAAGGAAAAACGATTGATATAAATTGCTAGTTAAATGAGAAGCTGGGGTTCATTTGCAGAGGAATTTGCTCTATAGTTTATCTTCTAAGCTGAGAGTTCTAGCCTGTTTACAGAAAATCTAATTTGGTAAAGATATACTTTCACATATTTACATAGACCAGATGTGTTGGTCCATAAATTGTACAAAACTTTCAACATCAGTATTTTCATTCACCAAAGCTAATGTTTGGCTAAATATACTTACATTTTAATATACTGTATACTGCAACTGTTTTGGGCTTTCTGTCCAGAATCCATTCTCTGGCCTTAGGACTCCGCGTTTGCAAAAACTGCTCCAAGATCATCAAATCCTACAAAGCCTCATAGGTCCTGACCAATGAGTCCATTGCAGAAAAGTAGCCCTAAGCTGCGCAAGATACTCTGTGAGTAGAGACAGACAAGCAAGAGGGAAGGAGAAAGAACTGCTTTATTTGGACTGTATATCTGTAATTAGGCACTGAGTTCTGTCTTTGGGAAATTACACGAAAAACATGTAATTTCTTTTAGTACTAAGATTACCTTGCTGGGCAATACAAATAGTACTAAAAAAATCTAGAAATCCCACCGCTGCCACCATTATGTGATGGCTAAGTGTATCTGCCCAGCTGTGACTATGGGGAAAGTGTGGGCAGAAAGGGGTTCATAGCACTCCGCCTCTGGTTCCCTTACAAGTTTACCTCTACAAATTAACCCCCAAATCCTGCCTACACCACACCAGATTAACATTACTGACACCACTAAGAGTTTTAAATAAGGGTGTCTTGGGAACCCAATAACTCACACGACTAACAATTAGGTAACATGACTTTAACCTTATCTCTACAGAGTGTAAATTCAGATATTAGAGCCTGAAGACAGAATTAGATTATTAATATTTTTAATAACAAAAGACAAATATAGGTTACACAGTAACAAAAGAACAAGAATACATGCCAAAATGCAGTTCTTGAAAATAAATTGGGACATAAACTAAAGATAATACCTATAGTTTGCACATATCACTACGCTTCCGGTAGGTTTGTGGGAATTACCTTGAGATGTTTTCACATGGTGTCCTAGTGAAGTTCTGACTAATTCATCTTTTACATTCCTCTGTATCTCAGTGTCTCCCTTTGTCTTGCCCCTTTGTTAATTATGACCACTCTGCACCTCTTTGCAAGTCCTTAACCCACAGTACCAAGAAATGCCAGGCACCAGGAGGAGGGGGAGGGATTATTTAGCTCAGTGCATTCTATAGCAAACACAGATGTTATAAAAAGAACATTTCAGAATTACCCTGGCAAATGCTTGGAAACCACACCACATCTGCTGGGTGGCCAGTCCAGGTAGTAACTTCTCCTTTATGAGTGTATCATGACACTAGGTATGCCCAGGAGCTGCGAGGTAGCTGCTTATTGGTAGAGCATGCAATTTTAAACAATGTTCCAATTTTCTTTGCTTATTAAATTAGCTTTGTTCTCTTGGTATCCTTTGTTTAAGAAGATATTTAGGTTTGTTCTGGAGTAGCATTGCACTACTGGTAGCTAGCTACTGAGTGGTGGCTGCACAAATGTGCTTCTTGTCATGGGCTCACCTGTTGTGTTTTGTTAGTTCCAGTTATGCATTGCTGCTCCTGTCTAACTTTCAACAAAGGATACTAAGGGAACAAAGCAAATTTGATAATATTAGTTGCTCACAGTGCTCTACATCTGTATACTGACAGGCTACTTTGCTGCACAAACAAGCTAAACAGGATCACTCTACAGCATAAAAGCAGATGCTTTATTAATACATACATTTAAAACATGGGGGACGGTGCCGTCAACAGCCAGTGTGTGTTCTTTAATATTATGTTTTACATATTTGTATCAGTAGCAGAGGATCTGCTTTTATGCCAAATAGTGCTCCTGTTTAGCCTGTTTGTGCAGGGAAGTTGCCTGTCAGTATAAGGATGTGAAGAAATGTGAGCAACTAATATTGATTTACTCTTTGCCAAGTTGAGTATTCCCTGGGGGAACTGACACAACCGAATAGAGAGCCGAAAGACACAGCTTTAGTATGGCTCTCCTCTGTCAAGGTACGAGATGTATAGATTTTGTGGTTAGAAGTAAATGATAAAGTTGTTAAAGGGACAGTAAACACCTTGAGATTTGTATATATAAAATGTTTAGCTATATGTAATAAAACAACTTTGCAATATATTCTGATGATTTATTTTGCACCCTTTTCATGAAATTTAGCTCTGAGAAGTGAGCAATTTCTAATACTCTGAACTTAAAATACACCCTACTGACTTTTTAAAAAAAATAATAATAGTTTTTTTTTTATTGAGGTTTTGCGTAAAATAGAACATACAATGATAGCCATGCAGTTGTAATGGCAGCAATTCAATGTAACAAAAAAACACTCTTGAGCGCAATCAAGAAAGAAAGAAAAAAAAAACAAAGGGCAACATCGAATTACATATTTTATGCTTTACAAAGTTCCATTTTATTATAACAATAGCTTATGTTTATGGCTATTTAGCTGGTTGCTTGACAGCGACTTTGTTGTGAGAAGCAAAAGGCAAATGATAGTCATACTGTTGGCCGCATGTGGGTAAACAGGTAAACACCGCTCAGATAAGCATAAGTTTGTATTTCATATACATTTGGGGGACAGAGGTAGATAAAAAAAATACTATAATTCTATGGAGAGACCCAAGCATTGCACTCTGACCGTAGTTAAAGATACCTGAGCACTGAGTATCTGAGTATAGTTATAAGAATGTGAGCGTAATAGTGAGGTGATACAAGTTAGTGTGAATTTGGTATGAGAGGTTCTAGTCTATGGCTACGTCAGATACTAAAAACTAAAAGCCCATACACGGTTAATATCTCAGTCTAATGTGGATAGGAGAATCTCCATGATTATGGTGAATCTGATATGCATTATACATTATTGTAATGTACAAATGACTAACGTATATGAGACAAGTATAGTACACTGTAGCACTGTCTTAGGGGGGGAAATGTAGACTTAGGAGATTTTGCAAATTACTTTGGAATATTGTCAACCTAGGAACTTTAAGGAGCACACATAAACTATTAACAAGAAATTATAAAAAGATTAATGGATGCTAGGTCTATCTATGCACCAAGTTCTACCGTAATGATGGAAAGCAACTGAACAAAGGGAAATAAAAAAGGAAAAACGTAGTAACTTGTTTCCCTTTATACCTGCCCTTAGATGGTTAGAGCCTAAATACCTTCTATTCAGAAATCTTGAATGTCAGGAACTCATGACTCACTCTATAATCTGCCACCACTAATATTGAGTAATAGAGCAAGTGTATATCGAGGGCCAAGTGTTAATGATATGTATAAGAGACGGACATGTGGGAGAGTTACCGCTAGCGTAACACCTTTGAGTGACGTCGGCGACTTGTTAATCAGTTATAATGGTCTTCTGATAAAAAAGAGTAAGAATTATTTTGTTGGGGAGGAATATTTGTCTTATGTGAATCTTATTGCTTAAAACCCTAAGGTGTATAGTATAAGATGTCATTACTCAAATTAGACAGTAAGACAGTATTAGCAGAGGACCCAATGTGGGTTCAGAACTTAGGGATCAAAGTTAAGTATAAGAGCTGTGACCTCTCGTTATAAACAAAGTGCTTTATCTTGTCTATGTATAAACAGTATACTGTCAGAGGTCACTTAAATAAAATATTTGGAAGATACAAATCCTATAGTGGGCTAGTTTTTAATCTGGTTCTCTTAATATATGCTAGTTTTGCGCCCTATGGGTTCTCACCCTAATATGTTAGGTCCGTGTCTTCATATTTCAACAAAATTAGGTACCTATATAAAGTAGGTGACTCATTCTGAGGTTTCAAAGAAATCTATGTGAGTACATTAGGCTATATAAATGTTATATGATAAAGATAAAATTGCAATAAACAAATAGGAAACTAGTAAGGTGGTCTGTGGATCTAGACAAAGAAGGTGGGTGTTGCCGCAAGATTTTTAACATGCAATTTGATTTATCTCACATACATATGCTTTTAGAGGCTCATAGACATTTTGTAGGAAAACGATCATATAGGAATTGCTATTTACTAGGTTTATCCTTATATCAATAATTCCTACTGTACTAGTGTACGGTTTAAGCAATAGTAGATGTTCAACAAGTTAATTTCCAGGACTAAAGTAATATGGGAAGAGAAACAAACTTATGAACTATATAGTGAGAAAATTTAGGGAAAGAGTTGGAGATACTGCGTAACATGTAATCTCCTACTCATCTGACATTAGGTAGTGCGAACTTCATCCCACTCCTCTTTGGCAGAAGGAGTTTGGAAAGTTAATTTGTTCCATCAGAGTATCTGTCCCGGTTATAGCTAGCAGTGCCTTTATATTTGGGATGTTCTCCACTGTTGCAGGTGGGATATCATCCAAGCATACTACCCCAAGTAATAGTGTCTCGGTCCCATGACTGCACATAAAGGCAACAGTTATATCTGTTCCAGACTGTCTTAAACTTCTTCAGGGCACACTTCACCGGGGGGTGTCTCAGGAGCGCTGTGGGGGGGGGGTATGTGGGTAGCACCCTAGGGGGTCTTCCCTCCAAAGAACCACCAAAGACGAGCCCCTCCTCTCCACTAAATTGTAGTGATCGGATGTAGTGTCCATCCACTTTTTGTTAGCTGCCGGTGTAAATGTTGTCAGCTCTCTACAACCATCTTGAGGTGTTGTGTCAGCAGAGGACATTTCCTGGTGGTGAGCAGATATAGGTAAGTCAATCCCCTTGATGGGGATCTCCATATCTTCTTTCCCCTCCATTAAGTGTATATCACCTGGATGTGGACATTCTGCTAGCTGGGGGAACTGCAGCGCTCTAACCTCGCTTAATTAATGCGGCCCGATCAAGTCTTGCAGCATTTCATGGGAGGATCTCCTAGGCTCCTTGCCGACAGTGCGGATCAGGTCCGCAAGACCTCGCTGAATGCGGAGAGCAATACGTTCTCTGTGTTCAGCATTGCCGCCAGCAGGGAGGTGTCAATCAACCCGATCATACTTGATCGGGTTGAATTGTGGCGATTCCTGTCCGCCTGCTCAGAGCAGGCGGACAGGGTTATGGAGCAGCGGTCTTTAGACCGCTGGGCCATAACTTGCGTTTCTGGCGAGTCTGAAGACTCACCGGAAACACGGGCCCACAAGTTCCATACGGAGCTTGATAAATGGGCCTCAATGTCTCGAAAATGGAGTGATTTTGCAAAGTTTCATAGATATTCAGATGATTATTGGGATTTCTTCTGGAGCTTTAGATAGTGCGACTTATCATGGCCACTTCCTAGGCACGCCCCCACCCTGCTGACTTTTAAAGGCCAAGTCTGCTAGATATCTGTCCCTAATTGGCTTTAAAGGGATAAAAAGGTAAAAATTGAAATGTGCATGTGTGCATTTCAAATTTAGAAAGAAGCATTTTTGCAATATACTTCCATTACCAAAAATGCTTCTAGCAAAAGTTATTACTGTCTTTTATAGGCGTACGCACATATGCAGTAAGGGGCTGTGCACCAGTTTTCAAGTTCAGAGAGCTGGTGTGTATCGTGCATGTGAGGAATTAATTTATGACATATAAGCCACTGTTAACTCTCTAATAATGTATGGTGTTTGAATACTGGTGCACAAGCCCTCACTGCATATGTGCGTATGCTGCTGAAAAATAGTAATAACTTTACTAAAAGTATTTTTGCTGATGGAAGTATATTGAAAAAATGCTTCCTTCCAGAACTGAAATGCACATATGCACATTTGATTTTGACCTTTCTATCCTTTTAACTAACAACTTTAAATCCTGTGATTGGCTAACTAGATATGTTCAACTAGCTGCCAGTAGAGCAATGCTGCTTCTTCAGCAAAGGATAACAAGAGAATGAAGCATATTGAATTGGAAAGTTGTTTAAAATGTTATGTTCTATCCAAATTATGAAAGAAAATGTGGGATTTCCTGTCCCTTTAAGAGTACCATTAAAATCAAAGTGCAGCTTCTGATTGGCTCTATAGGGCAGCCAGATTTATAGGGCAGAGAATAATTATCAGATTGTAAAGCTGTATCATGCAGAACCAGGAAGCTTTTCTAAGCACTGACACTCGTATGATTCTTTTATGAAAGTTACATATTTCAGCATTCATTTCTTCTGAAATAAACCAGTGTTCATATGGAAAATATAGTTATGGACTGTAGACTTAGTAATGCCTCAGTATAGGGAGAGTATCTCAAAGGGACAGTATACACTCATTTTCATATAACTGCATGTAATAGACACTACTATAAAGAATAGGATGCACAGATACTGATATAAAAATCCAGTATTAAACTGTTTAAAAACTTACTTAGAAGCTTTCAGTTTAGCTATGTTGAAAAGGTAGCTGGAAAGCCCACTGCAAGTGGGAAATAAGACACTCCCCCCTCCCCCTTCTTTTGCATATGAAAAGACCCTTTACACAAACAGGAGCAAGCTGGCGTAGGTAGCTGATGGTATTCTCATAAAACTTTAGGGCTTGGTTAGGAGTCTGAAAATCAAAGCAATGTTATTTAAAAATAAGCAAAACTATACATTTAAAAAAAAAAAAAAAAAAAAACTTTATGGGCTATATAAATAGATCATCTACAAAACATTTATGCAAAGAAAAAATGAGTGTATAATGTCCCTTTTAAGTAGAGACTTGCTTCTTTGCTTAACGTTCATTTTAAAGCAAGAAGCTGAGGCTTTGTAAACCTCAATTGTATGTTTTTTATCCACCATAATCGCCACATCACGTGGCAACACTGCTTGCGAAGGGCTTCTGTAGAAAAAAAAGTTATCCAGTCTATTTGGATGTACAGATGTTCTAAAAAGGTGATTTGTTTTGTATCAATTGCTGCGTAAGCCAGATCTGTTTTGGGGTACGTTATTACAATTTTAGTCTCAAATTACTTAAAGTGATAGAAAAGGTTACTGTTTGTGAAAGGATAAAATAGTATGCTTTTATACATAAAGCACTGTCACCCTCGTCGCCTACACTACACCAATTAGGATGAATGGGGGTAGAGAGGCAGATAAAGCGGGTAGGAAAAATGTTAACTCAAAGTAAACATAAAGAAATTGGGGCATATTTATCAATGTGCGAGCGGACATGATACGATGTAGCGTATCATGTCCTCCACACATCGATAAATGTTGACAGCATACGCTGTCAGCATTTATCATTTCACCAGCAGTTCTGGTGAACTGCTGGTGCAATGCCGCCCCATGCAGATTCTCGGCCAGAGGGTGTCAATCAACCCGATCGTATTCGATCTGGTTTATTTCTGTCCGCGGCCTCAGAACAGGCAGACAAGTTATGGAGCAGCGATCTGTTTCCGGCGAGCCATACGGAGCTTGATAAATATGCCCCATGGTGTTTAAACAGTAAACAACATACATATCAGCGTAACCACTGCCTACAGCTAGATAAAGGAGCTAACAGTATAGAACTTAAGTTCTACTGGCACATGATTTTTGCTGCAAAAGTCATCTACTGAGCATGGACAATAAACTGACTGCAGCTGCAGCTAGAGCAGATGTTTCCTAGCAACATTTCAAAGGAAAGAGATATTCCTTTGTCTTCATGTAAAGATCACATCCCCCTTGTGGGGCAGTGATAGGAAGTAATGGACTCATCAGAAATGAAGTCAAAAGAAAAGAATGAAAAGGTATTTAAAAAAATAAATGAGAGACAAGTACTGTTTTATTACAACAATCCAAGTTAACATACTGTTTTATATTCCTTTAAACTAAGTAGATTTAATGGTGTTTTTATTTAGTGCATGGTAAAGAGTGTATAGCAACTGTAAAACTGTTCATCGCTTTAACCCCTTAATGACCACAGCACTTTTCCATTTTCTGTCCGTTTGGGACCAAGGCTATTTTTACATTTCTGCGGTGTTTGTGTTTAGCTGTAATTTTCCTCTTACTCATTTACTGTACCCACACATATTATATATCGTTTTTCATTCCATTAAATGGACTTTATTATACCATTACTTTCATCATATCTTATAATTTGTTATAAATAAAAAAAATATGATGAAAACATGGAAAAAAAAACACACTTTTCTAAATTTGACCCCCAAAATCTGTTACACATCTACAACCACCAAAAAACACCCATGCGTAATAGTTTCTAAATTTTGTCCTGAGTTTAGAAATACCCAATGATTACAGGTTCTTTGCTTTTTTTGCAAGTTACAGGGCAATAAATACAAGTAGAACTTTGCTATTTCCAAACCAAACCAAACCAAACTTTTTTTTTTCAAAATTAGCGCTAGTTACATTGGAAAACTGATATCTGTCAGTAATCCCTGAATATCCCTTGACATGTATATATATTTTTTAGAAGACATCCCAAAGTATTGATCTAGGCCCATTTTGGTATATTTCATGCCACCATTTCACCGCCAAATGCGATCAAATTAAAAAAAACGTTACATTTTTCACAATTTTAGTTTTCTCACTGAAATTATTTACAAACAGCTTGTGCAAATATGGCACAAATGGTTGTAAATGCTTCTCTGGGATCCCCTTTGTTCAGAAAAAGCAGACATATATGGCTTTGGCGTTGCTTTTTGGTAATTAGAAGGCCGCTAAATGCAGCTGTGCACTACACATGTATTATGCCCAGCAGTGAAGAGGTTAATTAGGGAGCTTGTAGGGAGTTTGTAGGGTTAATTTTAGCTTTAGTGTAGTGTAGTAAACAACCCAAAGTATTGATATAGGCCCATTTTGGTATATTTCATGCCACCATTTCTCCGCCAAAAGCGATCAAATAAAAAAAACTGTTCACTTTTTCACAAACTTTTTCACAAACCTTAGGTTTCTCACTGAAATCATTTACAAACAGCTTGTGCAATTATGGCACATATCATTGTAAATGATTCTCTGGGATCCCCTTTGTTCATAAATAGCAGACATATATGACTTTGGCGTTGCTTTTTGGTAATTAGAAGGCCGCTAAATGCTGCTGCACATCACATGTGTATTATGGCTAGCAGTGAAGGGGTTAATTAGGTAGTTTGTAGGGAGCTTGCAGGGTTAATTTTAGCTTTAGTGTAGAGATCAGCCTCCCACCTGACACATCACACCCCCTGATCCCTCCCAAACAGCTCCCTTCCCTCCCCCACCCCACAATTGTCCCCGCTATCTTAAGTACTGGCAGAAAGTCTGCCAGTACTAAAATAAAAGGTATCTTTGAATTTTTTTTTATTTATTTTTTTTAGCATATTTACATCTGCTGCTGTGTAGGATCCCCCCTTAGCCCCCAACCTCCCTGATCCCCCCCCCCCCCCCAAAACAGCTCTCTAACCCTCCCCCTCTGCCTTATTGGGGGCCATCGTGGGTACTGGCAGCTATCTGCCAGTACCCAGTTTGCAAAAAAAAAAAGGTGTTTTATTTATTTTGTTTCCGTTTTTTTCTGTAGTGTAGCTTCCCCCCCCCCACCCCTGACTGATCTTTTTTTAAAATCTATCCCCCCCCCCCTTTTTCCCACTTTTAACACAAATTTTTCTGTAGTGTAGCGGTTCCCACCCGCTCCCCCCCCCCCCCCCGTGCACGTGCCCGCCTCTGCCTCCCCGTGCCTACGTGCGCGTCCCCGGCCATCGCCGCCCATGATCCCGCCCCCCTCCACATCACAAGGCCCATCGATGGCCGCCACCCACCTCCCACACCGGCTCCCACCCACCAACGATATCGGCCATCGATGTCCGGTGCAGAGAGGGCCACAGAGTGTCTCTCTCTGCATCGGATGGCTAAAAAGTGTTATTGCAGGATGCCTCGATATCGAGGCATTACTGCAATAACCGGAAAGCAGCTGGAAGCGAGCAGGATCGCTTCCAGCTGCTTTCCAGACCGAGGACGGGCAGGGTACGTCCTTGGTCATTAACTGTATTTTTTTTTTTACCCTGCACGTCCTCTGTAATTAAGGGGTTAAGATTATGTAGTTTTGCAGTATCAGATACACGGTACATATCTATATATACTGTTCTAATTTATTTTTGCAAAATAACCACATTTTTGGATTTAAAAGAGAGTCTTTAATGAATTTCATCCAGCAAACTGCGTCCCTTTGTTTCTAAGAAACAATTTGGTCTTGTATTGACAGTCATTTACTTGGTCATACTTTACTGACCAGTGAGCCACATAAAGTAGACTTTTTTACCTTTTCGTTTCATTACAACAAATTCACTTTTTCATGTTTAGATTTTGCCGAAAAATATCTAAATTGAAATGAATGACTTCTGTATGTGAAGTATCTCTTTCCTATCTGTATCCAGAGGTGTGTGTAGGAAAAAAAAATGTAACTTACAATTGCCAATAACTTGTGTTTAATATATTGCCAGATCAGTGCTTTTATAGCTGTATTTCACCAGTGTAAATCTTATCTATGTGACATTCTGGATGGAGTCATAATGCCCAGCATGTAATCTTACATTTGACTGAAGATACATCTATTTTTTTTATATATATTGCTTTGGTCTTTTTTGAAATGTTAAACTACTTGTCTCTCATTAAATGCCAGAGGATAAGCTCTAAGAGAAGTATGTTTCCAAATATGGTTTTTCAGCTGCTTAAATAGGATAAATGAATGTTTTTCTCGCCTTTAAGCTTGATAGCCATGAAGCCAAACAGTGATGTCATTTCATTTGAGATGTTAAAGATCTACTGTAATAATTCTTAAGTGACCTATAATAGATCCACCATGTTGTGTTCTATTATTCATGCATCATATTCCAAATCTATTTACTTGAATTACCATGAGCACAAAATGGTGGTCAAAAAATCTAGAGATTTTTAAAGGGACAGGAAACCCAAACATTTTCTTTAATAATTCAAATAAAGCATCCACTTTTAAACAACTTTCTGATTTACTTTTATGATCAGATTCATTCTCTTGGTATCCTTTGTTGAAGGAGCAGAATACTGGGAGCTAGCTGAACACATCTGGTAAGTCAATGACTAGAGGCATATATGTGCAGATACCAGTCAGTAGCTAGCTCCTAGTCAAAGACTAATCTAATTAAGGACCCGCTATTCAAAACATTGACAGACTGATGAGAAAATGTCCAATTTGGTTCGCCAGGCTCGCAGTCCGTCAGTCTGTCAATATATTGAACAAAAGTATGCTGAAACTCACTGTGCCTACTATTGGCAATGTGTCTCCCTTAGGAAATGATAGGGATAGGGCTTCATCAAAAGCCTGCCCACATCGCCACTCATCTGCTATATCAGCCGGGGGGGGGGGGGGCTTTATTTGACATTTTCCTAAACAGCACAAACAGTGCGTTCGCTGAAACAAAAAGAGGTTTCTATGTAGGAATACTTAAAATAATGCCAGTGTAACCTTACTTTTACTAACCTACACTACATGCCTCACACTAGAAAGTCTAGCCACTGAAAAGGTGGTAAGACAAATATGTCTGAAAACCTGTACCTAAGTTGCAGTGCAGTGCTTGGGATATATTGCATTACTGGCGATGTTTTACAGTTAAAATATTTTTTTTCATTATATAAATATTGTAAAAGAAAGTAGTGCTGACTTTATAGTTTTACATAACTGCATAATGTTTAACATTGCAAAGTTAAACAAATGCAGTTATGTAAAACTTTAAAGTTGCGGCTACTGACTTTTATTACATATTTAAAAAATGAAAAATAATAATCAATACAATGCTTAACATTATATGCATTATACAAGAAAACCTATTCTAAAAAATGCTCTGAAAAGGGCATTTATCGGGCAGTGCCCTATTTGAAGAAATTACAGCTCTTTTGCATGGAAAAAAAACTATCTTTAAGAATACCAACTCTAGACATTGCCCTGAGAACAAAAAAAAACTAAGCTTTAAAAAAACCTATCCTAAAAAAATGCCCTGAAAAGGGCATAAGTGATTTAGATCTTTTTCATTAAAAAATCCTATACTAAAATTATCCCCCCCCCACCCCCCAAAAAAAATCTTCTTTTCTTCCATCTGACCCTTCATCCTCTTCCATCTGATGCTTCTTAATGCTGTCACTGCAGCACACTAACAATTGAATTCATGGTTCCCCCTTATAAAGGGGTGCCCTTGCATTTCTATTGGCTGATTTTCCAAAAAAATAAATAAAATCAGCCAATAGAAAAAACTGGGGTGAAAAACTGGAATGCCAAGAAGTCAAAATATTATAAAGAAATAGTGACAAAGACATGGAAATAAAGGCTAAAAAAACTTTGATAGTAAAAACTTCAATGTTCTACAGCATTTTACTATTATTATTTTCTTTTAACTATCCTGGTATTAAACACAGTTATAGGGGCCGAATTATCAAGCTCCGAATTAAGCTTGATGCTCCTGTTTCCGCGCTGCCGGAAACATCAGTTATGAAGCAGCGGTCTTAAGACCGCTGCTCCATAACTGGTCCACCTGCTCTGAGGCTGTGGACATCAATCCACCTGATCCTGTACGATTGGGCTGATTGACATCCCCTGAATCTGCAGGCGGCATTGCACAAGCAGTTCACAAGAACTGCTTGTGCAATGATACGCTGTCGGCATTCATCGATGTCTGCCGGACATGATCCGCTGAGCGGATCATGTCGGGCAGACCGATGATAAATCGGCCCCATAGCTTTGGAGTGACAGTACATTAAAAATCACTAGCCAGAGTCCAGCTCAGTAGAGGATGTGCATTGCTGTTTCAGAGTGAACTTTAACTTTGGGGCCTATTTATCAAATGTCAGTCCAACATGATCCGATCAGCGGATCATATCCGACAGACATCGCTGAATGCAGACAGCATACACTCTCCGCATTCAGCATTGCACCAGCAGTTCTGGTGAACTGCTGGTGCAATGCCGCCCCCTGCAGATTGGCCGCTAGCAGGGGTGTCAATCAGGGCCGCCATCAGGGGGTGACAGGGGTGACTCCTGTCAGGGGCCCAATGGGCTAGGGGGGCCCCATGAGGCAAGAACTAAAAAAAAAAAAAAAAAAAAAAATTTTTTTTTTTTACATTTTGGCAGCCACTAGTGGGTACTACAGCAGAGTGCTAATTGAGCATGGGAAATTTTATTACAAGGAGTAAAGTATTAGCATTTGAGAGGATTTCTGAGTGTGCACTAAACCACTATCCACAGTGTGAGACAGACTTGGCACTTTGTTTGTAGAGTGTGTGCCTGAGTCAGACGGCTGATCACTTTCATTTGCAGAGGAGGTAGGAATTACTTAGCAAATGTTTTTTATTTCTTTGGGCAATTTAGGATTGTAACTTCAGTGTGGTAGTAGTTGTATGATGGGGCCAGGGGTCCATAAAACACATTTTTTTAGCAGCAGTGTATTTATGATTATTTGACAATGCTGTAGAAATTATATATTTAAAACCATGCATAAATGTTTCCTCCTCAATACACAAATGATATATATTACATTCCAGTTTACTGCCCCTTTATGCAAGGACTTTCCAGATACAAGGAGGCATTTTTTCTAAGATTTTTACATCTGCATAACATGTTATACTCTCAGACTAAGATTGCTCAGTGTTGGAAATGAGAGGTTAACTTAAAACTGTTCAGTTTACTCTACAGCTGACTTAATTTTGAAATGCATACCAACAAGCTTAAATCCTGCATTTAACCAGATCTAATGGTATGAATACCATAGCTTATGGTTCCACCAAGACCATATAGAGTACAGCATTTTCAAAATCCACAAGTACAGCTGACAGATGGGAACATTTGTACACTATATTTGAAGTGGTGCTCTTGGTTGGGGAAAATATCAAACAAACATATGTCAACCTTTTAAAAGTACTTTTCTTCATCTAGCCATATACCCAGATCATTAATGTACAATTTTGAATTCACAGAATTATTTTTGTTTGCACATTTACAAATATGATTCTTTAAAAAGTGATCTCTTAATTTCTGCATTTTTTTATCATGCATGTCACACACTGTTGATTTAGGGGATGCAAGGTGCATAAATGTTTCCTCCTGTGAGTGTTTCTGTGGGTGTTTGTGTTTATGTCTTTGTGCTTTGGTTTGTGTCTCTTTGAGTGTGTATCTATTTTTTTTTTCTGTTGGTATCTCTGTGAGGGTGGGTGTGTATGTCTTTGTGCATTTTCTGTGGATGTCTGTGAGGGTGTGTGCATATGTCTTTGAGCTTTTTCTATGGGTGTCTCTGTGAGGGTGGGCGTGTGTTTGTCTTTGTGTATTTTCTCTGGATGCCTCTGTGAGGGTGGGTGTGTATGTCTGTGTTTTCTGTGGATGTCTCTGTGAGGGGGTGTGTGTGTATGTATGTCTGTGTTTTCTGTGGATGTCTCTCTGAGGGTATGTATTTTCTGTGGGTGTCTCTGTGAGGGTGTGTGTATGTCTTTGTGTGTTTTCTGTGGATGTCTCAGTGAGGGTGTGTATGTATGTCTTTCTGTGTTTTCTGTGGGTGTCTCTGTGTGTGTGTATGTCTTTATGTGTTTTCTGAGGCTGTCTCTGTTGGTGTTTCCTTGGGTGTATGTGCAAGTTTGAGTTTGTGTGTGTGTGTCCATTGTCTGTTCCTTTTTAGGACATTTTGACCTTACTACTGATTATTCACATCTTTCTACAGACTTTGAGACTAATCAGACCTTTCCGGAAGTCACCAATCTACCATTTAACCTTTAAATTATTGTTTAGGCAGTTCTGGGCCCTTCCTTTCAGCCACTGCATGCTGTTGTCATCATTTAGTTGGCATCTTCCTTTACAAAAAGATAATCAGAACTCCATATGTTGTTTTCTATATCTCCTTTTTTTACAAAACTGTAGTTTACCTCATTACTTGTAAGGTCAATGTAAACAAGTGCTAAGTGTCTGCTTGGGTGTCTGTGTTTGAGTTTCTTTGCGTGTTTGCTAGAGTGTCTATATTTGAATCCTTATGTGTGTGTGTGTTTCAGTGTATGTTACTACCTTTACAACATTTCCAAGTTTAAATAGACACAGAATAAAGTGCATATACGTTTTAGTCACTTCGTCAAAAATTGCACATGTCAAAGGAGGAGGGGGGGGGGGGGGGCCCTGATCAATGGTTAAGTCAGGGGCCCCAAAATTTCTAGTGGCGGCCCTGGTGTCAATCAACCGGATCGTATCTGATCGGGTTGATTGCTGTCCTCAGCCTCAGAGCAGGCGGACAGGTTATGGAGCGGCTTGATAAATAGGCCCCTATGTGTTTACCAGTATGCAGATGGAGACAGTTATCAAGGACTAGACACCTGGTTTATCATGTAGCCTAAGTCCTGTAAATCAAGATTTGGTTGTGTTAACCATAACCCACCTGGGATATATTACTGAGAAAATAATAGACTACACAGACCCCCTAAAATGAAAATGCTGATTGTGGATACATTTCCTTATCATAAAAAGCATTTTTTAATTATTTTTTTAGCAATTATGGGGTTTTTTTCTCTGTGAGTGCATTTGTCCCCAGATACACAATTTATATTTTTATATTTGTAATGTACACTCTTTCTTGCCATTCCAATGTAAAACATAATATATAATGGACAAAACAGAATGTGCTACTGTTTATGGCATCACATATAAATTCCTAGTAAAAGAAAATCATTTCCAGACTATAAGGATAATAAATGACTCAGTTCAGTGGGCGCAAGGGCTAACAAAACACTCTCTAGTCTGTAATAGACCCAGAAAAATGTTCAAAATTCAAACTAAACTATATCTGCTGCCACCATTTAGGATTATTAATATTGGAAATCCTAAGGAAAACTCAAGCTAATAGATTAAAACTCCAAAACACAATTTGGCAAAAAACTATTACACAGTATTGTTATTAATAGTCTCTTTGGTAATGTGGTTCAAATATTAGACAAAGGCAAAACTTAATAAAATAATATTTACTATGAACATAATTACAGGGAGTGCAGAATTATTAGGCAAATTAGTATTTTGACCACATCATCCTCTTTATGCATGTTGTCTTACTCCAAGCTGTACAGGCTCGAAAGCCTACTACCAATTAAGCATATTAGGTGATGTGCATCTCTGTAATGAGAAGGGGTGTGGTCTAATGACATCAACACCCTATATCAGGTGTGCATAATTATTAGGCAACTTCCTTTCCTTTGGCAAAATGGGTCAAAAGAAGGACTTGACAGGCTCAGAAAAGTCAAAAATAGTGAGATATCTTGCAGAGGGATGCAGCACTCTTAAAATTGCAAAGCTTCTGAAGCGTGATCATCGAACAATCAAGCGTTTCATTCAAAATAGTCAACAGGGTCGCAAGAAGCGTGTGGAAAAACCAAGGCGCAAAATAACTGCCCATGAACTGAGAAAAGTCAAGCGTGCAGCTGCCAAGATGCCACTTGCCACCAGTTTGGCCATATTTCAGAGCTGCAACATCACTGGAGTGCCCAAAAGCACAAGGTGTGCAATACTCAGAGACATGGCCAAGGTAAGAGGCTGAAAGACGACCACCGCTGAACAAGACACACAAGCTGAAACGTCAAGACTGGGCCAAGAAATATCTCAAGACTGATTTTTCTAAGGTTTTATGGACTGATGAAATGAGAGTGAGTCTTGATGGGCCAGATGGATGGGCTCGTGGCTGGATTGGTAAAGGGCAGAGAGCTCCAGTCTGACTCAGACGCCAGCAAGGTGGAGGTGGAGTACTGGTTTGGGCTGGTATCATCAAAGATGAGCTTGTGGGGCCTTTTCGGGTTGAGGATGGAGTCAAGCTCAACACCCAGTCCTACTGCCAGTTTCTGGAAGACACCTTCTTCAAGCAGTGGTACAGGAAGAAGTCTGCATCCTTCAAGAAAAGCATGATTTTCATGCAGGACAATGCTCCATCACACGCGTCCAAGTACTCCACAGCGTGGCTGGCAAGAAAGGGTATAAAAGAAGAAAATCTAATGACATGGCCTCCTTGTTCACCTGATCTGAACCCCATTGAGAACCTGTGGTCCATCATCAAATGTGAGATTTACAAGGAGGGAAAACAGTACACCTCTCTGAACAGTGTCTGGGAGGCTGTGGTTGCTGCTGCACGCAATGTTGATGGTGAACAGATCAAAACACTGACAGAATCCATGGATGGCAGGCTTTTGAGTGTCCTTGCAAAGAAAGGTGGCTATATTGGTCACTGATTTGTTTTTGTTTTGTTTTTGAATGTCAGAAATGTATATTTGTGAATGTTGAGATGTTATATTGGTTTCACTGGTAAAAATAAATAATTGAAATGGGTATATATTTGTTTTTTGTTAAATTGCCTAATAATTATGCACAGTAATAGTCACCTGCACACACAGATATCCCCCTAAAATAGCTAAAACTAAAAACTACTTCCAAAAATATTCAGCTTTGATATTAATGAGTTTTTTGGGTTCATTGAGAACATGGTTGTTGTTCAGTAATAAAATTAATCCTCAAAAATACAACTTGCCTAATAATTCTGCACTCTCTGTAATGTAAAAATGTAATTAACAAACACAATTACACAAAACAAACTGTTTAAAAATAAAAAGGAGAAAATATTCATATATATATAGAGGGGTAGTTATCAACGCGTATACTTTACCTGCCTTCGCCGGTTCAATACGCTCGCCTACCATGGCCGCCGCGGATCTGAATACGTTCGCCTACATTATACCTAGTAACCCCTATCCTGCCCCCCCCTATACTGTCGCCCTCTATAATAAAGTTATTAACCCCTATCCTGCTGATCCCACACCTTGCCGCAACTAAATAAATAGTTTAACCCCTAAACCGCCGCTCCCGGACCCCGCCGCAACCTATATTAAACTTATTAACCCCTAATCTGTTTAATGTGCATAAATAAGATTGTAATGTAAAATCTTTTCATTATCTCCCTATTTAAACATGTGTATTTACATATAAATCCATGTTTCTCTTTGTATGTGTATTTATGTCAATGTAAAATCCCTGCATCTGCTTTTTTCTTCCTAATGGGAAAGAGTCCACAGCCGCATTCATTACTTGTGGGAAATAAGAACCTGGCCACCAAGAGGAGGCAAAGAAACACCAGCTCAAGGCTCAAATACTCCTCCCACTTTCCCTATCCCCAGTCATTCTTTGCCTTTCGTCCCAGGAGGTTGGCAGAGAAGTGTCAGAAGTTTAGCGTTTAACAAAAACAGTACTTTTATTTTATTTTTTCTCAAAAAAGTGTGTCTCTTATGGAGGGTATTACTCTTCGCAATGGGACGGGAGTTTTAAGTAGTCCTGTTAGTCTCTCAGTGAGGGCCTGGGCGAATGTTAGAGTCCAGAGATGCAGTGGGAGTTCTCTCTGTGACACCATCCCAACTCGTATTAACAGCTCCTCTAGCACTTGGCGTTGCGGAACTTTCGCTTCGCTACCTGCTGTCAAGTCCATGGCAGAGGCAACGCTACTATCCGTCACACTTGAAGGGCCGTGTTCCATGGCGTAGATTCCGGTAAGATCGTTTCATTTTATCAATATGAATGTTATGTTGTTATGTGACAGATAGGTATGGGTCTCAGTGAGGCTCCTCTGTACGGATCTGGGAATCATGGGATAATTCCTTCCTTAGGAGGGTTTCGTGAACAGGGAGGGGTTCTTTAATCATGTTTCTTATGTGATCACCCTGCTTTGTGAGTGGGTATTGGCTCTGGGGCTGAGACATCTCACAATTCAGGAGAATTGCTTGAAGGATTTAGTGGGGCCTAGTTGCCACCTTTTTCTGGCGCGCTTTTTTGGGACTGTACTGTTCACCTTATGACCGGGCATTGTTACACTGGGTTTTTATACTTCCGCATTCCTGACCGTGTGGCGACGAAGACAGTCTGTTTCGTTTGGATCTGGTCATAGGAAGTGGTGAGTGCCCCAGCCATTGGGGGTGTCATGTGCCATTCGTTTTTTATATATAGTCCTGTTTTTCTTTTTGGTTTTAGCCATGGAGGATTCCGAAGCTGAGAATGTTGTAGTTTCTGATTCCAATTCTTCCTCTTGTGAGGGAGGTGCTTCGGCCTCACTGACGCAGGTCTATCAGTCCTGTCTCTTGTGCCTCCTCAGAGCGCCTGGTTCCTTGGGCTCGGGGAACCAGGGGTCTACCGAGCCATCAGCCTCGGGGGGGGCTCTGTCCCTCAATCGGCGGATTCCCAACAGCACCCTTCCACTACATTTGCGGGTAACCCTGTTTATTCTCCCTCCGCTCAGGGTGGTTTGTTTCCCCTGGAGATGGCAGGTCAGTTCCGCTTCAATGTCTTGATGTCGCTGGTTCGCCCGCAGGACCCAGAGGTTTCTGCGCGGTTGTGTTCCTGCCCGACTATCCCGGGTGTTCAGGCTTCGGGTGGGTCTATTCAGTTTCCTCCGGGGTTGAATATTCCTCAATGTTGCTCCTTTCGTTATCAGATTGCGTGGCTGCACGTCCTACTCCGTAGTCTTTTCAACTTATTGGGGGATCCTCTCGTTTATCAGTCGGGTAGTGTGCAGTCCTCGAACGGTGCTTCGAGCTAGACTAGTGGTGTGGATCATCTCCTGTCGGTCGCTCATGTTCTTTTCCAGATTTTTTATTTTGGCGGATGCCTTGCCTTATTTTCTTTCATCCCGTTAGGATAATTTTTATTTGATTATTCCTTCGGGAATCTCTGGGATGGATTTGCCTTTTATTGCTTCCATGAAAGTTGTTCACGGACTTGTTAGGTTCAGAGATTTGTGTGCACCTTGTTAAGTTGTCAGTGACGCATGTTGCGCCTGGAGGGTCCGGCGGGACCTGGAGTGTTTGTTTTATTGTTATATTGTTTGCCTTCACAAACTACGCTATACATCTACATCGTGGACTTTCGGGTCCGAATAACGGGAGAGATTGGGCGTGCCAATCTATTCCCGGGGCTTGTGTCAGTGGTTTTCCGCCGCATCGCACTGGCTCTCCTGATAGAGGGGGCGGTTTTGGGTCTTGGATTTCTTGCTGCCCTTTGGGGGGTTTAGGCTCCTCAGGTCTCTGGAACTCATTTTGTTCTGCTTTTAACGGCTCCCTTTTGTGGATTAGCGGTGGAGTGCTTGATTGGTATGTGAGAGATAACGGGTTTCTCGTCTGCATTCCGGCAGCTGTGCTGTTGGGTGGCTAGCCAGGGGGCTGGTTCACCTCTTCCCTTGGGGGTCTTTTGTCTCTCTGTGGGTGTGTTCCTAGTTAGTCCCTGGTTCAGGGATGGAGATACCCTTGGGAATTGGCTTCTGGCTTCGGTGTTCCTCTGGTTCTGGTGGGACTCTGCCCATGTTTCTGGTCACACTCTTTCGATGTGGCTGGTTGTTTTTCTTCCCTCTCGTTCAAGGGGGGGGTGGGACTCTGTCCCTGGACTTTTCCTGTCGTTGACAGGTTGGTCTTTACGTGTGGGGGCGGTCCCCGTTGCTGCGGTTCTGCGATAGTGGAGGACGTCTCTGGTTATCTCAGGATCCTAAGCTAGGGTTCTGGTCATCTTTCGACTTGTCAGAAGCCTCTGTTTTCTTTTGGCTGCATTGGGTCCCTGTTGAGGTGCTCTCTGAGCTCTCGGGGTGGGGGGGGATTGGATCCTTTGAATTTTCCCTCCATAGAGGGGTGTTTCGTCTAGGAGCTTTGTTTTGCTGGTTCCTTTTATCCTGGGAGTTCCCTCCGGCTGGGGAGTTGGACAAGGGTTTTTTTCCCTTTGTTCTGTGGCTTGCACTATGGCGTGCTACTTAGTCGTCTGTGCGTTTTTTCTGGTTCTTGAGATACTTTACGTTCTCTTTTTTGGTCTCCGCCCTGGTCGCGTTTGGCTGATGATGCCCTTTTTTTCTTGGCATCTGGTGAGGTTTTCTTGAGTCTCGCGAGCTAGATTTGATCTGTCGTTTGGAAGACAGAGATTTGGTTAGATATCCCTCTACCTTACTTCTTCCTTTGGGGAGTTGTTGGTCGGGCCCCTTTATTGGGGGCGTGTGTCTGGGATATGCCTTTGGGCGATAGTGTGCTTCTAATCCTGTTGGCTCGGTTGCGTTGTATGTGGTTTTTAGCCATGCTTGGGACTGTCGTTTGTGTCCTTGGGGCCATTTTTCTTCATGGTTTTTGCTCCCGGTTTTTGGATGAGCGGGACTTTTTTCTTTATGGGATGCGGTTCAGCTCTGGGCCACCTCTTACCCTCCCGTTCTTGGCATTCAGTGTCCTTTTTGACTTGGGTATCATTTTCCCACAAGTAATGAATGCGGCTGTGGACTCTTTGCCATTAGGAAGAAAAACATAAATTATGCCTTATTACCTGATAATTTCATTTTCTTCCGTGGTAAAGAGTCCACAGCCCCCCGCACGTTTTTTTAGAGGCGTTTTTGTTTATAGTCTTCTGGCACCTTTTCACCTTGATGTTTCTTCCACTGTTCCTTGTTCCTCGGCAGAATGACTGGGGGATAGGGGAAGTGGGAGAAGTATTTAAGCCTTTGGCTGGTGGGTCTTTGCCTTCTCCTGGTGGCCAGGTTCTTATTTCCCACAAGTAATTTATGTGGCTGTGGACTCTTTCCCATGGAAGAAAATCTCGTATCTTTGAGCCCTTATAACTTTTGTGTGCAATATTTTTTTTAAAATAATTTGTATTAGACAGTGTTAATATGAGTGTTGATGTACTTTGTAGTGTATTTTTTAAGTGTTTTGTGAACTACAGCTCTTTGAGTGCGGAAAGGATTGTTGCATAAAAGACGAATGTGCGCGCACAATCACGATTTTCCACAACTTGTAATAGCTGCGCAATGGAAATTGTTTGCGAAAAGACCACATTGTGAGCAGAAAACTTTTAACGTGCCACTTTTAATCTTGCCCAATGTGATTTAACCAGATTCTACATTAAAGGGACAGTGCACTGTAAAATTGTTTTTCCTGATTGTGTTCGCAATGCCTTGTTAGCTGCAGAAAATAAAACTTATGAGAAATTGCTCATTTATGCTTGTTTTTGCAAAATAAATATCTAGACTTGCTATTTGAAACCACAGCCCATCAAAATAGGCTTAGCTTGATGACAGATCAAATATTACCTTATTACTCAAATTCTTTCCTTTCTTATCTCTGTCTCTGTACAATACTTAGAAAGAACAATTGAAAATTGTTCCCACTCTGAATGTAATAATAGCCTATACCTAGGTATAGAAACTTACAGTATAGGTAGGGATACTACAGGCTAAATCAGCTTTTTCAAATGCCAATAATGTAAACAATTTAATACACTCCAGAAGCTAAAAATGATCGTTGGGAAAAAAAATTAAAGGATAGATTTTGGGTGAACTGTCCCTTTAAATAAATTTTTCACTCATGTCAGGTTTCTGGTAAGCCATATTTAGAGAGTATTTCAAGCCTGGCTGAAATGAAATGAAACTGTATATTTCTTCTTGGGTAAATTAATGAATAATATTTTTTTAATTACTAACATAGCAGAAACATGCTGATTATTGTGATACCAAACATGACATATCTGTCATAATTGGTTACCCAGTAAAATGAAAATGGTTTAAACATATCCTGAAATATTCTAGACTTTACTAAAACAACACATGCCCACTTCAGTGACTTAAAGGAAATCTGTTTTTAACTAAAACAAGAAAATTTCTTAACCCACAACATCCTAGATACCATTTACCTTATCATTTACCTTATCATAACAATATGCCAGCAGTTTTACAAAAATACTTTTAACAATGTTATACATCTGCAAGAGCACTAGATGGCAGTAGTGTTTGCTGCTGGGTAGTGCTCCAGCCATCTGCACACTACCTATTTAAATATGCTTTCAAAAAATTATACAATGAGAAATTTGATAATAGTAATAACATGGAAAGTTTTTTAAACTATATTTTTTGTCTGAAGCATGAAAACATTTTTTTGGGTCTCATGCCCCTTTAAACGCTGGCCACTGACTAGGAAATCTTCCCCTCCCTTCTCTGGTAGTAGGATGTTAGCCAGTCTCTGCCTGTGTCACCATTGTAAACCATAATGAGGCATCCAAATGGTTCACCCCTATTCTCCTGGATTTAACCTGAGGTATATGTTTACAATAGATCATTGTGTTGCTCAACTGTACATTTCTTCACCAAAAATTTGCTCTGCTTTTTAACTGGAGCAATGGATTCTGGGTAAAGATGGGCGAATGTTTTGCAACATTCGAAAAATGAAACGAATTTTAACACATTTGTTTGTTCATTTTGAATTTTAAATGTTTGTACAACATTCTAACATTTTGTTTAATGTAAAAGTATTTCTAATGCTTTCTTTAAAGGGACAGTAAACCATAAAAAAAATGTTATATAATTCTGCACATAGTGCAGAATTAAATAACATTATAATAGCGCAAACATTGTAAAACCAAATTTCTCCTTTGAATTTAAAAAATAACTGCTGTTTTACAGACCCGCTCTCTGTGATCTTCTGAGCGGGTCTGTTTTTTTCTAACAGTGCATCGGGCCAGCTGTATAGTCACAGCCCGTCCCGACCGCGCCATAGCACTAAGTGCAGCTCGCTCCTGCTCTGTCAGACAGCAGGAGCGAGCTGCACTTAGTGCTATGGCGCGGTCGGGCCGGGCTGTGACTATACAGCTGGACCGATGCGCTGTTAGAAAAAAACAGACCTGCTCAGCAGATCATAGAGAGCGGGTCTGTAAAACAGCAGTTCTTTTTTAAATTCAAAGGGGAAATTTGGTTTTACAATGTTTGCGCTATTATAATGTTATATAATTCTGCACTATGTGCAGAATTATATAACATTTTTTTTATGGTTTACTGTCCCTTTAAATATAATCTATTTGAATTTTTCTAATAATTAGATTCAAATTATGCAATATTCAAATTAAATTTTTTTAAATCAATATATTTGCAATAGTATTTCTAATGCTCTCTTTAAATGTAATATTCAAATTATGTAATATATGAAAATAGAAACATTCAAATCTATATATTTGCATCTATTATGTATCAATTTACTAAATTCCCTACCACATGAACTATTGGACTTCTCAATAGTATTTGTTAAAGTGAAGGTCCATTTTGATGAATAAGTGCCCGGTTTTTAATAATTCTATTAAAAACAATGGCACTTTAATTCATCAAAATTGACATTTCACTGTTTTCTTCAAAAACTTACCTTTTAATCCTGAATGCCGCTCCAGCGATTCCCCCGGGCATCGGAAGCCTGTGCAGACATCAGAAATGAGGAATCAGGCTTCCTCCAATCATAGCTTTCCCCCCCCTTCCCCGGGGGAATCTTGGCCTGATGCAACGCTGTGATTGGAGGAAGCCGAATTCGTCATTTTGGACCTGCAAAGACGGCTTGTGATGGGCGGAGGAAGTGCTGGAGCGGCTGCCAGGATTAAAAGGTAAGATTTTGAAGAAAACAGTGAAATGTCAATTTTGATGAATTAAAGTGCCCTTGTTTTGAATAGGTTTATAAAAAACCGGGCACTTATTCATCAAAATGGATCTTCACTTTATATTAAATGTTACATTTGAAATTTCAAATGAGGATATTCGATCTAATTATGAACATTTGAAAATGAAAGTAACAATCTAAAACCAAATTTTAATGGATTTTCATTCTTATCAACATTTGATTTTCCAAAAAGAATGTCCACAGGGCTATTCATTTTATCAAACAAATTAGACTTTCAGAACATTCACCATTGCCTAGTAAGGATATTTAAATGAGCTTCACAAGGCCTCACCTTTTTGTGTCGAATGTCCATTTGAAGCAAAAACTCCCTCATGCCACCCCAGTTCTATTCTAGGCAGCTTTAAAGGGACAGTTTACCCGAAAATGTTCTCCCGTTTAATTTATTCCCATTGATTCATTACATGGAAGCTTTGCACTCATGACAGCATGCTTCCATAGGCTCCAATGGGAGTCTCGTTCTCATGACATCAGACACGGCATGAGAACCTAGCACAGTGAAGGGGAAAAGTCGTGCAGTCGTATTTATGTGTTTACATGTGTATATACACATATTAACACATAAATTATATATGTACATAAGCATATACATATCTATGTAAAGGCATTTTTCAGTGCCGTTTTTTTTGTCACCCTAGACCCACTCACTTTAACCCCTTTTAACTGCTTCGTGCAGATATGATTTTAATAAAAAAGATGCTCATAGTTCTTATTCGCCACTACACACTTAATTATTGAGGCAATTAGGGGACATTCGAAAAATTAACTAGAGGTCTGACCTCTGATTAATTCTTTGAGCTCCCTTTTATGGGAGCGCGATAAATTAGTGACCACTTGTAATCTAGCCCTAACTTGTTTCCAAATTGCTCCTTTACCTTTATATAAGCAATTGAAATAGACGAATTTGCTTGTGGTATCCCTACCTATATTGAAAGGCTATAAAAAAAAAAAAAAGCTGAAGAAATTACACTCCCAGTAGAAGGTAGAGATGGTAGACGAGATAATAAAATGTTAATTTCTCCAACATAGGTGTGTCCGGTCCACGGCATCATCCTTACTTGTGGGATATTCTCTTCCCCAACAGGAAATGGCAAAGAGCCCAGCAAAGCTGGTCACATGATCCCTCCTAGGCTCCGCCTACCCCAGTCATTCTCTTTGCCGTTGTACAGGCAACATCTCCACGGAGATGGCTTAGAGTTTTTTAGTGTTTAACTGTAGTTTTTATTATTCAATCAAGAGTTTGTTATTTTGAAATAGTGCTGGTATGTACTATTTACTCAGAAACAGAAAAGAGATGAAGATTTCTGTTTGTATGAGGAAAATGATTTTAGCAACCGTCACTAAAATCCATGGCTGTTCCACACAGGACTGTTGAGAGCAATTAACTTCAGTTGGGGGAACAGTGAGCAGTCTCTTGCTGCTTGAGGTATGACACATTCTAACAAGACGATGTAATGCTGGAAGCTGTCATTTTCCCTCTGGGATCCGGTAAGCCATGTTTATTACGATTGTAAATAAGGGCTTCAAAAAGGGCTTATTAAGACTGTAGACTTTTTTTGGGCTAAATCGATTGATTATTAACACATATTTAGCCTTGAGGAATCATTTTATCTGGGTATTTTGATATAATAATATCGGCAGGCACTGTTTTAGACACCTTATTCTTTAGGGGCTTTCCCAAAGCATAGGCAGAGCCTCATTTTCGCGCCGGTGTTGCGCACTTGTTTTTGAGAGGCATGGCATGCAGTCGCATGTGAGAGGAGCTCTGATACTTAGAAAAGACTTTCTGAAGGCGTCATTTGGTATCGTATTCCCCTTGGGGCTTGGTTGGGTCTCAGCAAAGCAGATACCAGGGACTGTAAGGGGTTAAAGTTCAAAACGGCTCCGGTTCCGTTATTTTAAGGGTTAAAGCTTCCAAATTTGGTGTGCAATACTTTTAAGGCTTTAAGACACTGTGGTGAAAATTTGGTGAATTTTGAACAATTCCTTCATGTTTTTTCGCATTTGCAGTAATAAAGTGTGTTCAGTTTAAAATTTAAAGTGACAGTAACGGTTTTATTTTAAAACGTTTTTTGTACTTGTTATCAAGTTTATGCCTGTTTAACATGTCTGAACTACCAGATAGACTGTGTTCTGAATGTGGGGAAGCCAGAATTCCTATTCATTTAAATAAATGTGATTTATGTGACAATGACAATGATGCCCAAGATGATTCCTCAAGTGAGGGGAGTAAGCATGGTACTGCATCATTCCCTCCTTCGTCTACACGAGTCTTGCCCACTCAGGAGGCCCCTAGTACTTCTAGCGCGCCAATACTCCTTACTATGCAACAATTAACGGCTGTAATGGATAATTCTGTCAAAAACATTTTAGCCAAAATGAACACTTATCAGCGTAAGCGCGACTGCTCTGTTTTAGATACTGAAGAGCATGACGACGCTGATATTAATATTTCTGAAGGGCCCCTAACTCAGTCTGATGGGGCCAGGGAGGTTTTGTCTGAGGGAGAAATTACTGATTCAGGGAACATTTCTCAACAAGCTGAACCTGATGTGATTGCATTTAAATTTAAGTTGGAACATCTCCGCATTCTGCTTAAGGAGGTATTATCCACTCTGGATGATTGTGACAAGTTGGTCATCCCAGAGAAACTATGTAAAATGGACAAGTTCCTAGAGGTGCCGGGGCTCCCAGAAGCTTTTCCTATACCCAAGCGGGTGGCGGACATTGTTAATAAAGAATGGGAAAGGCCCGGTATTCCTTTCGTCCCTCCCCCCATATTTAAAAAATTGTTTCCTATGGTCGACCCCAGAAAGGACTTATGGCAGACAGTCCCCAAGGTCGAGGGAGCGGTTTCCACTTTAAACAAACGCACCACTATACCCATAGAGGATAGTTGTGCTTTCAAAGATCCTATGGATAAAAAATTAGAAGATTTACCTTCTACAACCAATTTCATGCATTGTCCCTGTCGCTACAGCCGCATGTTTCTGGTTCGATGAGCTGATAAAGGCGGTCGACAGTGATTCTCCTCCTTATGAGGAGATTATGGACAGAATCAATGCTCTCAAATTGGCTAATTCTTTCACCCTAGACGCCACTTTGCAATTGGCTAGGTTAGCGGCTAAGAATTCTGGGTTTGCTATTGTGGCGCGCAGAGCGCTTTGGTTGAAATCTTGGTCGGCTGATGCGTCTTCCAAGAACAAGTTACTTAACATTCCTTTCAAGGGGAAAACGCTGTTTGGCCCTGACTTGAAAGAGATTATCTCGGATATCACTGGGGGTAAGGGCCACGCCCTTCCTCAGGATCGGCCTTTCAAGGCAAAAAATAAACCTAATTTTCGTCCCTTTCGTAGAAACGGACCAGCCCAAAGTGCTACATCCTCTAAGCAAGAGGGTAATACTTCTCAAGCCAAGCCAGCTTGGAGACCAATGCAAGGCTGGAACAAGGGAAAGCAGGCCAAGAAACCTGCCACTGCTACCAAGTCAGCATGAAATGTTGGCCCCCGATCCGGGACCGGATCTGGTGGGGGGCAGACTCTCTCTCTTCGCTCAGGCTTGGGCAAGAGATGTTCTGGATCCTTGGGCGCTAGAAATAGTCTCCCAAGGTTATCTTCTGGAATTCAAGGGACTTCCCCCAAGGGGGAGGTTCCACAGGTCTCAGTTGTCTTCAGACCACATAAAAAGACAGGCATTCTTACATTGTGTAGAAGACCTGTTAAAAATGGGAGTGATTCATCCCGTTCCATTAAGAGAACAAGGGATGGGGTTCTACTCCAATCTGTTTATAGTTCCCAAAAAAGAGGGAACGTTCAGACCAATCTTAGATCTCAAGATCTTAAACAAGTTTCTCAAGGTTCCATCGTTCAAGATGGAAACCATTCGAACTATTCTTCCTTCCATCCAGGAAGGTCAATTCATGACCACGGTGGATTTAAAGGATGCGTATCTACATATTCCTATCCACAAGGAACATCATCGGTTCCTGAGGTTCGCATTCCTGGACAAACATTACCAGTTCGTGGCGCTTCCTTTCGGATTAGCCACTGCTCCAAGGATTTTCACAAAGGTACTAGGGTCCCTTCTAGCTGTGCTAAGACCAAGGGGCATTGCTGTAGTACCTTACTTGGACGACATTCTGATTCAAGCGTCGTCCCTTCCTCAAGCAAAGGCTCACACGGACATTGTCCTGGCCTTTCTCAGATCTCACGGATGGAAAGTGAACGTGGAAAAGAGTTCTCTATCTCCGTCAACAAGGGTTCCCTTCTTGGGAACAATAATAGACTCCTTAGAAATGAGGATTTTTCTGACAGAGGCCAGAAAAACAAAACTTCTAGACTCTTGTCGGATACTTCATTCCGTTCCTCTTCCTTCCATAGCTCAGTGCATGGAAGTGATCGGGTTGATGGTAGCGGCAATGGACATAGTTCCTTTTGCACGCATTCATCTAAGACCATTACAACTGTGCATGCTCAGTCAGTGGAATGGGGACTATACAGACTTGTCTCCGAAGATACAAGTAAATCAGAGGACCAGAGACTCACTCCGTTGGTGGCTGTCCCTGGACAACCTGTCACGAGGGATGACATTCCGCAGACCAGAGTGGGTCATTGTCACGACCGACGCCAGTCTGATGGGCTGGGGCGCGGTCTGGGGATCCCTGAAAGCTCAGGGTCTTTGGTCTCGGGAAGAATCTCTTCTACCAATAAATATTCTGGAACTGAGAGCGATATTCAATGCTCTCAAGGCTTGGCCTCAGCTAGCGAGGGCCAAGTTCATACGGTTTCAATCAGACAACATGACAACTGTTGCGTACATCAACCATCAGGGGGGAACAAGGAGTTCCCTGGCGATGGAAGAAGTGACCAAAATCATTCTATGGGCGGAGTCTCACTCCTGCCACCTGTCTGCTATCCACATCCCAGGAGTGGAAAATTGGGAAGCGGATTTTCTGAGTCGTCAGACATTGCATCCGGGGGAGTGGGAACTCCATCCGGAAATCTTTGCCCAAGTCACTCAGCTGTGGGGCATTCCAGACATGGATCTGATGGCCTCTCGTCAGAACTTCAAAGTTCCTTGCTACGGGTCCAGATCCAGGGATCCCAAGGCGGCTCTAGTGGATGCACTAGTAGCACCTTGGACCTTCAAACTAGCTTATGTGTTCCCGCCGTTTCCTCTCATCCCCAGGCTGGTAGCCAGGATCAATCAGGAGAGGGCGTCGGTGATCTTGATAGCTCCTGCGTGGCCACGCAGGACTTGGTACGCAGATCTGGTGAATATGTCATCGGCTCCTCCTTGGAAGCTACCTTTGAGACGAGACCTTCTTGTTCAGGGTCCGTTCGAACATCCGAATCTGGTTTCACTCCAGCTGACTGCTTGGAGATTGAACGCTTGATCTTATCGAAGCGAGGATTCTCAGATTCTGTTATCGATACTCTTGTTCAGGCCAGAAAGCCTGTAACTAGAAAGATTTACCACAAAATTTGGAAAAAATATATCTGTTGGTGTGAATCTAAAGGATTCCCTTGGGACAAGGTTAAGATTCCTAGGATTCTATCCTTCCTTCAACAAGGATTGGAAAAAGGATTATCTGCAAGTTCCCTGAAGGGACAGATTTCTGCCTTGTCTGTGTTACTTCACAAAAAGCTGGCCGCTGTGCCAGATGTTCAAGCCTTTGTTCAGGCTCTGGTTAGAATTAAGCCTGTTTACAAACCTTTGACTCCTCCTTGGAGTCTCAATTTAGTTCTTTCAGTTCTTCAGGGGGTTCCGTTTGAACCCTTGCATTCCGTTGATATTAAGTTATTATCTTGGAAAGTTTTGTTTTTAGTTGCAATTTCTTCTGCTAGAAGAGTTTCAGAATTATCTGCTCTGCAGTGTTCTCCTCCTTATCTGGTGTTCCATGCAGATAAGGTGGTCTTACGTACTAAACCTGGTTTTCTTCCAAAAGTTGTTTCTAACAAAAACATTAACCAGGAGATTATCGTACCTTCTCTGTGTCCGAAACCAGTTTCAAAGAAGGAACGTTTGTTGCACAATTTGGATGTTGTTCGCGCTCTAAAATTCTATTTAGATGCTACAAAGGATTTTAGACAAACATCTTCCTTGTTTGTTGTTTATTCCGGTAAAAGGAGAGGTCAAAAAGCAACTTCTACCTCTCTCTCTTTTTGGATTAAAAGCATCATCAGATTGGCTTACGAGACTGCCGGACGGCAGCCTCCCGAAAGAATCACAGCTCATTCCACTAGGGCTGTGGCTTCCACATGGGCCTTCAAGAACGAGGCTTCTGTTGATCAGATATGTAGGGCAGCGACTTGGTCTTCACTGCACACTTTTACCAAATTTTACAAGTTTGATACTTTTGCTTCTTCTGAGGCTATTTTTGGGAGAAAGGTTTTGCAAGCCGTGGTGCCTTCCATTTAGGTGACCTGATTTGCTCCCTCCCTTCATCCGTGTCCTAAAGCTTTGGTATTGGTTCCCACAAGTAAGGATGACGCCGTGGACCGGACACACCTATGTTGGAGAAAACAGAATTTATGTTTACCTGATAAATTACTTTCTCCAACGGTGTGTCCGGTCCACGGCCCGCCCTGGTTTTTTTTTAATCAGGTCTGATAATTTATTTTCTTTAACTACAGTCACCACGGTACCATATGGTTTCTCCTATGCAAATATTCCTCCTTAACGTCGGTCGAATGACTGGGGTAGGCGGAGCCTAGGAGGGATCATGTGACCAGCTTTGCTGGGCTCTTTGCCATTTCCTGTTGGGGAAGAGAATATCCCACAAGTAAGGATGACGCCGTGGACCGGACACACCGTTGGAGAAAGTAATTTATCAGGTAAACATAAATTCTGTTTTCCAATAGTTCTCTCTAAGGCCCTGATGATCGAAACATCCACAATGGGTCAGTATATTCAAAAGGTATCTGTTGTGGGATCCAGATTTCCTGTAAAATATTAAAAACTGCTGACATCGGTGTTTGAAGGCAGTCTGGCCGAGAGATACATCTCAGTTGGCTATATATACAAAGTAGCTTCGCCACCTACATAGAAGGAGGTATCATGTTAATGATTACACAGTATTGTATGGCAATATAATTTACATGTGTATTTAACAGAAAGATCACCCAGCGCCTGTTGGTATTGACCCTTGGCTAAGATATATTGACCCCTAGTGGTCAATAAACAAACAATCAGAATTAAAATTATATATCTAAGCGCCAACAATAGAGGCAGGGTCTTATCTAAAATAAATTACTTTGACAATATTTATTATAATGTTTATTCCATTTCTGGAAAATAATACATAAATTAAATAGCAATGTAAATCAATAACTGTTTACAGTTTCCTCTTGTTAAAATTGACTATTTTCCACCGTGGAGTTTCCAAGCTAATAGAATGAATAAAATAACACCTGTATGTGGATTCTCCAATTGTGGTCAAAAAAATGAAGTAAAAAATCACATAAAAGTCAATGAAAACCTTATATTCCCTCATGGATCCATGTTCACAATCTAAAATTTGACAATGTTAACAGTCACTATAAAATAGAAATTGGGGTTTCCCCTAATTTCTTGATAAAAAATATATAATATAGGATTTTAACCTGCTAGTTAGGTATGCAGGGATTCTTACCCCTTTGACTTTTATTCTATTGCTGACTGTCTCTATTCAAGGCTGCAAAACACTAAGACATCGACTTATCTGATATAGTTTTTGCACAATGATAGTTTACATACACTCCTAATATCTGAGCGGGTAACCGCTATGGCTCAGCGGGTATCGCTATTGAATGGACTCGTTACTATTTCAAAGTATAGTTAATCAGAGCTTAGGCTCATTGATAGAGCCTATGCGCAATTTCAAAAACACTTATATTTTCAGCGGGTGGCTATTAATCCAATCGCCGTTGTACAAGGTGATTACTGAGTGACTATACAAAATAACCAAGTGCAAACAACTTATACAAAATCAACAAAATCAGCAAAATGAACATGTGCAAACAACTTAAACCTTGTGCAAATCTCCGTGTGAAAAGGGTGATTCACTGTGATATAAAATTGGTGTTAAAACTCACTGCTTTAACTATGTGTTTAACTTTCAAAAAATGTTTTATCTAACTTTGCAAATGTGCTAATTCTATGAATAGATCCTTAAAGAATACAATCTAAATGACTAATAGAAAAATACATTAAAAAGATTATAATGAAAACGTGAAAAAATAGTGTCTCTTCAATAATGTGTGCGGCTGACCATATTGCCTTAAAATTGTCAATTCAAAAAATTCAAAAAATATAGTCAAATGTTTGGACCTTAGTCTTCAGTGGTTTGGGTTAGTCCCCAGATGATGTTATATTCCCAGGACCAGTGGAGTTGCCAATACTCCTTTTCAGTTCGTATATGTGTGTGTCTGCAATGGTGTGCGGCTCAATCCCTCGGCTTCCCAAGTGTTTGTAACTCTGCACAGCTTGATCCCTCTGTTAAAACAAATAAAAACAATAGTGCAGATTGCAAATATAAATCCTAGTGTAAGAAATACACTTACCAGCCAACGCGTTTCGGTCGTTAATCGACCTTTCTCAAGACTCCTGGGAAACCCCAATTTCTATTTTATAGTGACTGTTAACATTGTCAAATTTTAGATTGTGAACATGGATCCATGAGGGAATATAAGGTTTTCATTGACTTTTATGTGATTTTTTACTTCATTTTTTGACCACAATTGGAGAATCCACATACAGGTGTTATTTTATTTATTGTATTCACTTGGAAACTCCACGGTGGAAAATAGTCAATTTTAACAAGAGGAAACTGTAAACAGTTATTGATTTACATTGCTATTTAATTTATGTATTATTTTCCAGAAATGGAATGAACATTATAATAAATATTGTCAAAGTAATTTATTTTAGATAAGACCCTGCCTCTATTGTTGGCGCTTAGATATATAATTTTAATTCTAATTTACATGTGTCAACCGAAGCGTAACCCCTTTTGTTACAATACAATAGTGAAACTAGGACATCAATAATATACCTAGAGGAGCTGGGAGGATTGTGGGTATATTGAACATATGGATACAATGTTTTATCTATATGTACTTTATTGTATAATGCTATGAAATATATTTTTTCATTGTGTTTATAAAAATCGTGTTTTTATCTTTTCTCTTACTTGGTGTATTCAGTCCACGGATTCATCCTTACTTGTGGGATATTCTCAATCCCTACAGGAAGTGGCAAACAGAGCACACAGTAAAGCTGAATCACGAAAGAAAAAATGTATTTGGGTTTCATATCCCTTTAAGGTAAAAAACTTTTATACAGTATACTGCCCTTTTAAAGGGACAGTCTACACTGGAAACAGCCTTAGTCCATAGGTACGATCTCTTGATAACAATTGTATTGATACCCTGCATCCGTATTTTCGCTTATTCGCTTACCAACATTTGCAGTAAAGTTTATATTTCATGTTTTAAAAATGGCTGTCTAACTCCTCCCAATAGCTTCTCCTCCTACCTTATCGAGTGCTTCTCCTTCCCTATAACACTCGTGCAAGGAGCACCCAGTGACGTCATCGGACTCTAATACGCATGCGCATAGGGATACTGCTCGAAACTGGAAGTCTGTCATCATTATCTCAGCTAACACAAAAACGGTCCCTCTGTTTACGGTTCCTCCGTGGAAGCAGTACATGTGATATTGTAATGTGGAAGAAACATAGAGCTAAACTTTGGTTCCGAATACTTGGTTCCCAGTGACGTTGCGCACGCATGAAGCAATGAATGCGCGATACAGTATTTTAATCGGTGATCAATTTTTAATAGGACAGTTGAAAATAAGAGAGTGGGTGATGTATTGGGTAGGTGGAGCGGAGCGGCCATTTTTAACCGTCGGAATATAACTTGTCATGGAGCATAACTCAGGATGGGTAGAAGACTCAATATGGTTGCAGGGGTGAGAAATTAAAATCGTAACTTATTCTAACGGATGGACTAAGGTTGTTGTAAGTGTAGACTGTCCCTTTAGAGCATACCAGGGATTAGAAAGTACAGCAAGAGATATCAGATGTGGAAAACTATTCTGGTTTTGTTAGACTTTATCATAGATGATAGAGTCTGCTTTGCTGCATAATGAAGCTGGTATAGGGCATCTAAACCAGTCTCTAAACAAGTTATTGTTAGTGATTGGCTGTGTGTGGGCAGGGGGCAGCATTGCACACGAGCGCCAAATAGCACTCTTGTGCAATGTTAAATTCCAACCAGCGGAATTCTGTCCGCCAGAGGTGAGCTGCGGTGGAAAGGGGAGCAAATGTACGCCCCTGTCCGCCGTAGCTTGATGAATCGATCCCTAGGTATTTGAATAGCTCTCCCAAGGGCAACAAGGCTACAAACTTGCATATATGTATTGTTTCCTGCTACTTTACAAGCAGCTAGGGAGAGCTCAGGCTATGACCAAAGCAATCATGTTCCTTTTTCGTTTCTCGTTAATTTTAATAGCTGGTGGCCGCATTTCAAATGTGTTGTCACCCACTTGATTTTGAATAGCTCTGTAAATCAGTTTGTTTTTCTTTATCCCGGTGTGATTTTGTAGAAATCATTTTTCCTGATTCCCTTAATCTCAGTACATAAAGCATTTCTTAAAGGGACACTGAACCCAAATTTTTTCTTTCGTGATTCAGATAGAGGGGCTCTTTTATCAAGCTCCCAATGGAGCTTAAGGGCAGGCTCGCCAGAAACAGCAGTTATGAAGCAGCGGTCTAAAGGCAGGCCGACAGAGATCGCAGAAAATCAACCCGATCGAGTACGATTGATTGACACCTCCCTTCTTGCAGCCGATTGGTCGCGTGTTGCTGGTGCAATGCTGAATACGGAGAGCGTATTGCTCTCCTCATTCAGCGAGGTCTGGCAGACCTGATCCGCACGGTCGGATCAGGTCCGCCAGACCTTTGATAAATATCTCCCAGAGCATTCAATTTTAAGCAACTTTCTAATTTACTCCTATAATCAAATTTTCTTCATTCTCTTGGTATCTTTATTTGAAATACAAGAATGTAAGTTTAGATGCCGGATCATTTTTGGTGAACAACCTGGGTTGTCCTTGCTGATTGGACAGCACCAATAAGCAAGTGCTGTCCATGGTTCTGAACCAAAAATTTGCGGGCTCCTTAGCTTAGATGCCTTCTTGTTCAAATAAAGATAGCAAGAGAACAAAGAGAAATTGATAATAGGAGTAAATTAGAAAGTTGCTTAAAATTGCATGCTCTATACGAACCATGAAAGAAAAAAATTGGGTTCAGTGTCCCTTTCAGCCATATCACAACCCTCCTTTTTTATTTTGGTTTCAACATTTTGTGAACTTAATGATTTACTGTATTTAAAAGATTTAAATAGTAATTGTTTCCCTTGAGCTAATTTTCCTATTGGTGTGCTCGTGATATGTTTGACATACTTTTAATATTTAGAGCAACCCTCACTTAAATCTGTTTCTTAATTTATCAGCCTTAAAATGTTTTCCAAGAAAAGTCAACATTTTATTTATTGTTTTGTTTATGTGTTCCAGCCAATGAGCATAAATCTGTAGAGCTTTATGCAAAAGTATTTTATCTGCCAGACAATTAAATACAAGTAAAAGATTAACATGCTAAAAAAAAATAAAAGAAGGAAAAGGTTCAAAATCCCTTATTTAAAGGGAGTCTACACCAAAATTGTTATTGTTTAAAAAAGATAGATAAAGCTTTTACTACTCATTCACCAGCGTTGCACAACCAACATTGTTGTATTAATATACTTTATAACATTTAAACCCTTTTAATTTCTGCCTGTTTCTAAGCCACTACAGACAGCCTCTTAATCACATGCTTTTTTATTAGCTTTTCACAACAAGAGACTGTGGGCCATATAGATAACATTGTGCTCTCTCCCGTGGAGTTATGCATGACACTGCACTAATTGGCTAAAATGCAAGTCAATAGATAATTAATAAATAAATAGCCATGTAATCAGGGGGCTGTCAGAAGAGTTTTAGATACAAGGTAATCAGAGAGGTATAAAAGTATATTAAAGGGACACTGAACCCAATTTTTTTCTTTTTTTGATTCAGATAGAGCATGCAATTTTAAACTACTTTCTAATTTACTCCTATTATCAATTTTTCTTCGTTCTCTTGCTTTCTTTATTTGAAAAAGAAGGCATCTAAGCTTTTTTTTTTGGTTCAGACCATGGAAAGCACTTGTTTATTGTTAGGTGAATATACCCACCAATCAGCAAGAACAACACAGTGTGTTCACCAAAAATGGTCCGGCATCTAAATTTACATTCGTGCATTTCAAATAAAGATACCAAGAGAATGAAAATAATTTGATAATAGGAGTAAATTAGAAAGTTGCTTAAAATTGCATGCTCTATCTGAATCGCGATAGAAAAAATTTGGGTTCAGTGTCCCTTTAATATAACTGTGTTGGTTATGCAAAACTGGGGAATGGGTAATAAAGGGATTATCTATCCTTTTAAACAATAACAAATTTAGAGTTGACCGTCACTTTAAAACAACAACAAAAAACAATAAAATACTAGAGCACATCCAAAAATGAAATTAACAAATTGCATGCAGATATCTTAAAAGATAAATATTTTTTTTCCTGAAAATGTTTTTTCATTACTGTAAGGAAGGACTTAAGGGTAGTTTGTGGCAACTACAGTGCATGAAATAAAAACAGATTATAAGCTCCAGACCTGCCAACTTTGAAAAATGTTCCATGGTGTGCACTAATTTGCACATTTTACAATGTCATAGAATGTGGTGTCCCATAAATAAATGGGTTTCAGGAAATTAACACAAGTTTGCAAATCATCTACAGATGACCAAAATTAATTTAATTTAATTTTCTACTGTTTTACTCTAATTTTATTGATTTAAATAACTTTAAAGTGATTGTAAAGTTTAAGGAATTAGTGTAAAAGTATCTAAAATACTCTTAAAAACAGGGGCACTTTAATTCATTAAACTTTACAAACGCTTTAAAAAAATAAAAAAATACTATTGAATTACTGTAAACAGACCGCCGATCCTCCGCCAGCATCTCCTTCTGTATTTTGCAGATGGATGACGAATCCGGCTACCTCCAATCGTTACGTGCACCACGAGCTGGACGCCAATGGGGGCATGCAACGATTGGAGGAAGCTGGATTCGTCATCGATCTGCAAAATACAGAATGAGATGCGGGCGGGGAATCGGCGGTTTGTTTACCATAACAAAATGGATTTTTTTTTAAAAAAAAAAGCGTTTTTCTAAAGTTTATTGAATTAAAGTGTCCCTGTTTTTAAGAGTATTTTTTAGATACTGGGCACTAATTCCTTAAACTTTACTATGTGTATGTGTGGGGAATATGTGTGTTTGAGTGTGTGTATGTATATGTGTTTAAATGTGTGTGTGTGTCTAAATATGTGTGTATGAGTGTGTATGTATGTGTGTGCATGTGCATAAATGTGTATGTATGTGTGTAAATATGTGTATATGAGTGTGTATTTATGTGTGTATAAACGTGTATGTATATGTGTGTATGAGTTTGTGTGTGCATGTGCATAAATGTGTATGTATGTGTGTAAATATGTGTATATGAGTGTGTGTATAAACGTGTATGTATATGTGTGTATGAGTTTGTGTGTATGTGTAAATATGTGTGTATATATGCGTGTATGTGACGGCAACCGTGACTATGAGGAGAGTGGGCATGAAGTGGTTAATAGGACTCAGCCTCTTGTTCCCTTACACCTATACCTCTACAACGACCTAAAGAGACACCAAATTAATCCCCAAATCCTGCCTCCACTACCCCAGCTTACTTTGCTGCCACCACCAAGAGTTTTGAATAAGGGTGTCTTGGGAACCCAATAACTCACACAACTAAGGTAGGTAACTAACTAGGTAATGTGACCTTATCCTTATCTCTACAGAGTGTGAATTCAGATACTAGAGCCCAAAGACAGGAATAGATTCATATTTCTCTTGTTAAGTGTATTCAGTCCACGGGTCATCCATTACTTATGGGATTATATCTCCTTCCCAACAGGAAGTTGCAAGAGGATCACCCAAGCGAGCTGCTATATAGCTCCTCCCCTCACATGTCATACCCAGTCATTCTCTTGCAACTCAACTAGATAGGACGTTGTGAGAGGTCTGTGGTGTTTTTTATACTTAGTTTATTTCTTCAATCAAAAGTTTGTTATTTTAAATGGCACCGGAGTGTGCTGTTTGCTCTCAGGCAGTATTTGGAAGAAGAATCTGCCTGCGTTTTCTATGATCTTTGCAGAAGTAACTAAGATCCACTGGCTGTTCTCGCACATTCTGAGGAGTGGGGTAACTTTCAGAAAGGGAATAGCGTGTGGGGAATCCTGCAAACAAGGTATGTGCAGTAAATTATTTTTCTAAGGAATGGAATTGACTAAGAAAATACTGCTGATACCGATGTAATGTAAGTACAGCCTTAAATGCAGCAGCGACTGGTATCAGGCTGATGAATGTATGTATAATAAGTAATTTTCTAAGGAATGGAATTTGACTAAGAAAATACTGTTAATACTGAAGTATTGTATAAGCCTTAACTGCAGTAGAAGCGACTGGTAGCAGGCTTATTAATAACACTACCTAACTTTTAAAGTGTATGTTTAAAACGTTTACTGGCATGTTATTCGTTTTTTGTGAGGTACTTTGGTGATAAATCTTTTGGGGCATGATTTTCCACATGGCTGTTGATTATTTCTACATAGAAACGGTTAACTGAGGTTTCCCACTGTTGTAATAGGAGTGGGAGGAGCCTATTTTAGCGCTTTTTTGCGCAGTAAAAATTCAGTTTCAGTCTTCCTGCTTCTTCCTCCTTGATCCAGGACGTCTCTAGAGAGCTCAGGGGTCTTCAAAAGTCATTTTGAGGGAGGTAATCAGTCACAGCAGACCTGTGACAGTGTGTTTGACTGTGATAAAAACGTTAATTGTTAAATTGATTATCCGTTTTTGGGTATTAAGGGGTTAATAATCCATTTGCTAGTGGGTGCAATACTTTGCTAACTTAATACATTTACTGTGAAAATTTGGTTGCTATAACTGATTTGGTTCATTGTTATTTCAACTGTGACGATTTTTTGTGCTTCTTAAAGGCGCAGTAGCGTTTTTTATATTGCTTGTAAATTTATTTGAAAGGATTTTCCAAGCTTGCTAGTCTCATTGCGAGTCTGTTTAAACATGTCTGACACAGATGAATCTGTTTGTTCACTATGTTTAAAGGCCAATGTGGAGCCCCATAGAAATATGTGTACTAAATGTATTGATGTCACTTTGAATAAAAGTCAATCTATATCTGTAAAGAAATTATCACCAGACAACGAGGGGGAAGTTATGCCGGCTAACTCTCCTCACGTGTCAGTACCTTCGCCTCCCGCTCAGGAGGCGCGTGATATTGTGGCGCCAAGTACATCAGAGAGGCCCATACAAATCACTTTGCAAGACATGGCTGCTGTTATGACAGAGGTATTATCTAAATTACCTGAATTAAGAGGCAAGCGCGATAGCTCTGGGTTAAGGACAGAGCGCGCTGATGATGTGAGAGCCATGTCTGATACTGCGTCACAATTTGCAGAACATGAGGACGGAGAGCTTCATTCTGTGGGTGACGGATCTGATCCAGGGAGACCAGATTCAGAGATTTCTAATTTTAAATTTAAGCTTGAGAACCTACGCGTATTGCTAGGGGAGGTATTAGCGACTCTGAATGATTGTAACACGGTTGCAATTCCAGAGAAAGTATGTAGGTTGGATAGATATTTTGCGGTACCGGTGTGTACTGACGTTTTTCCTATACCTAAAAGGCTTACAGAAATTATTAGCAAGGAGTGGGATAGACCCGGTGTGCCCTTTTCCCCACCTCCGATATTTAGAAAAATGTTCCCAATAGACGCCACCACACGAGAATTATGGCAGACGGTCCCTAAGGTGGAGGGAGCAGTTTCTACTTTAGCTAAACGTACCACTATCCCGGTGGAGGATAGTTGTGCTTTTTCGGATCCAATGGATAAAAAATTAGAAGGTTATCTTAAGAAAATGTTTGTCCAACAAGGTTTTATCTTACAGCCCCTTGCATGCATTGCGCCTGTCACTGCTGCTGCGGCATTCTGGTTTGAGTCTCTGGAAGAGGCCATTCGCACAGCTCCATTGGATGAGATTATGGCCAAGCTTAAAGCACTTAAGCTAGCTAATGCATTTGTTTCTGATGCCGTTGTACATTTAACCAAACTAACGGCTAAGAACTCCGGATTCGCCATCCAGGCGCGCAGAGCGCTATGGCTTAAATCCTGGTCAGCTGACGTGACTTCTAAATCTAAATTGCTTAATATTCCTTTCAAAGGGCAGACCTTATTCGGGCCCGGCTTGAAAGAAATTATTGCTGACATTACTGGAGGTAAGGGTCATACTCTTCCTCAGGACAGGGCCAAATCAAAGGCCAAACAGTCTAATTTTCGTGCCTTTCGTAACTTCAAGGCAGGAGCAGCATCAACTTCCTCCGCTCCAAAACAGGAAGGACCTGTTGCTCGTTACAGACAGGGCTGGAAAGCTAACCAGCCCTGGAACAAGGGCAAGCAGGCCAGAAAGCCTACTTCTGCCCCTAAGACAGCATGAAGAGAGGGCCCCCTATCCGGAAACGGATCTAGTGGGGGGCAGACTATCTCTCTTCGCCCAGGCTTGGGCTAGAGATGTCCAGGATCCCTGGGCGTTAGAGATCATATCTCAGGGATATCTTCTGGACTTCAAAGCATCTCCTCCACAAGGGAGATTTCATCTTTCAAGGTTATCAGCAAACCAAATAAAGAAAGAGGCATTTCTACGCTGTGTGCAAGACCTCTTAGTAATGGGGGTGATCCACCCAGTTCCGCGGACGGAACAAGGGCAAGGGTTTTACTCAAATCTGTTTGTGGTTCCCAAGAAAGAGGGAACCTTCAGACCAATCTTGGACCTAAAAATCTTAAACATATTCCTAAGAGTTCCATCATTCAAAATGGAAACTATTCGAACCATCCTACCCATGATCCAAGAGGGTCAATACATGACCACGGTAGACTTAAAGGATGCCTACCTTCATATACCGATTCACAAAGATCATTAACGGTACCTAAGATTTGCCTTTCTAGACAGGCATTACCAGTTTGTAGCTTTCCCTTCGGGTTGGCTACGGCCCCGAGAATCTTTACAAAGGTTCTGGGCTCACTTCTGGCGGTTCTAAGACCGCGAGGCATAGCGGTGGCTCCGTATCTAGACGACATCCTGATACAGGCGTCAAGCTTTCAAATGGCCAAGTCTCATACAGAGATAGTTCTGGCATTTCTGAGGTCGCATGGGTGGAAAGTGAACTTGGAAAAGAGTTCTCTATCACCACTCACAAGAGTCTCCTTTCTAGGGACTCTTATAGATTCTGTAGAGATGAAAATTTACCTGATGGAGTCCAGGTTATCAAGGCTTCTAAATGCTTGCCGTGTCCTTCATTCCATTCCACGCCCGTCAGTGGCTCAGTGCATGGAAGTAATCGGCTTAATGGTAGTGGCAATGGACATAGTGCCATTTGCGCGCCTGCATCTCAGACCGCTGCAATTATGCATGCTAAGTCAGTGGAATGGGGATTACTCAGATTTGTCGCCTCTGCTAAATCTGGACCAAGAGACCAGAGATTCTCTTCTCTAGTGGCTTTCTCGGGTCCATCTGTCCAAGGGTATGACCTTTCGCAGGCCAGATTGGACGATTGTAACAACAGATGCCAGCCTTCTAGGTTGGGGCGCAGTCTGGAACTCCCTGAAGGCTCAGGGATTATGGACTCAGGAGGAGAAACTCCTCCCAATAAATATTCTGGAGTTGAGAGCAATACTCAATGCTCTTCTAGCTTGGCCTCAGTTAGCAACACTGAGGTTCATCAGATTTCAGTCGGACAACATCACGACTGTGGCTTACATCAACCATCAAGGGGGAACCAGGAGTTCCCTAGCGATGTTGGAAGTCTCAAAGATAATTCGCTGGGCAGAGTCTCACTCTTGCCACCTGTCAGCGATCTACATCCCAGGCGTGGAGAACTGGGAGGCGGATTTTCTAAGTCGCCAGACTTTTCATCCGGGGGAGTGGGAACTTCATCCGGAGGTCTTCGCTCAACTGACTCATCGTTGGGGCAATCCAGATCTGGATCTCATGGCGTCTCGCCAGAACGCCAAGCTTCCTTGTTACGGATCCAGGTCCAGGGACCCGGGAGCGGCGCTGATAGATGCCCTGACAGCCCCTTGGGTCTTCAACATGGCTTATGTGTTTCCACCATTTCCGATGCTTCCTCGACTGATTGCCAAGATCAAACAGGAGAGAGCATCAGTGATTCTGATAGCGCCTGCGTGGCCACGCAGGACCTGGTATGCAGACCTAGTGGACATGTCGTCTTGTCCACCGTGGTTTCTACCTCTGAGGCAGGACCTTCTAATACAAGGCCCTTTCAAACATCCAAATCTAATTTCTCTGAGGCTGACTGCATGGAGATTGAACGCTTGATTCTATCAAAGCGTGGCTTCTCGGAGTCAGTTATTGATACCTTAATACAGGCACGGAAGCCTGTTACCAGGAAAATTTACCATAAGATATGGCGTAAATATTTATCCAAGGGTTACTCATGGAGTAAGATTAGGATTCCTAGGATATTGTCTTTTCTACAAGAAGGTTTAGAAAAGGGTTTATCTGCTAGTTCGTTAAAGGGACAGATTTCTGCTCTGTCTATTCTCTTACATAAACGTCTGGCAGAAGTTCCAGACGTCCAGGCTTTTTGTCAGGCTTTGGCTAGGATTAAGCCTGTGTTTTAAGACTGTTGCTCCTCCGTGGAGCTTAAATTTGTTTCTTAAAGTTCTTCAAGGGGTTCCGTTTGAACCCCTTCATTCCATTGATTTTAAGCTTTTATCTTGGAAAGTTCTGTTTTTGATGGCTATTTCCTCGGCTCGAAGAGTCTCTGAGTTATCGGCCTTACATTGTGATTCTCCTTATCTGATTTTCCATTCAGACAAGGTAGTTCTGCGTACTAAACCTGGGTTCTTACCTAAGGTAGTTTCTAACAGGAATATCAATCAAGAGATTGTTGTTCCATCATTGTGTCCTAACCCTTCTTCAAAGAAGGAACGACTTTTGCATAATCTGGACGTAGTCCGTGCCCTGAAGTTCTATTTGCAGGCAACTAAAGATTTTCGTCAAACTCCTTCCCTGTTTGTCGTTTACTCTGGACAGAGGAGAGGTCAAAAAGTTTCGACTACCTCTCTCTCCTTTTGGCTTCGTAGCATAATACGTTTAGCCTATGAGACTGCTGGACAGCAGCCTCCTGAAAGAATTACAGCTCATTCCACTAGAGCTGTGGCTTCCACCTGGGCCTTTAAGAATGAGGCCTCTGTTGAACAGATTTGCAAGGCTGCAACTTGGTCTTCACTTCACACTTTTTCAAAATTTTACAAATTTGACACTTTTGCTTCTTCGGAGGCTGTTTTTGGGAGAAAGGTTCTACAGGCAGTGGTTCCTTCCGTTTAAATTTCCTGCCTTGTCCCTCCCATCATCCGTGTACTTTAGCTTTGGTATTGGTATCCCATAAGTAATGGATGACCCGTGGACTGAATACACTTAACAAGAGAAAACATAATTTATGCTTACCTGATAAATTTATTTCTCTTGTAGTGTATTCAGTCCACGGCCCACCCTGTCTTTTAAGGCAGATTTAAATTTTTATTAAAACTCCAGTCACCACTGCACCCTATGGTTTCTCCTTTCTTGTCTTGTTTCGGTCGAATGACTGGATATGACATGTGAGGGGAGGAGCTATATAGCAGCTCTGCTTGGGTGATCCTCTTGCAACTTCCTGTTGGGAAGGAGATATAATCCCATAAGTAATGGATGACCCGTGGACTGAATACACTACATGAGAAATAAATTTATCAGGTAAGCATAAATTATGTTTTTTTCAAAAAACAGATATGTTACACAGTGCCAAATTAGAAAAATGGAAGATATGCAAAAGAACAAAAATAAATGCAAGTTATGAAGGATTCTGATTTTTCTGAGGAGGATATCTCGGATTCAGATTCTGTTTCCTGCTTAGATTGTATGGTGGCCTGGGTAATCCAACCCAATCAATTATGTTCCGTATGCCGTAATAGAGTGCTCTTTTCTTCCTTTGGGGACATTGAATCCTCGCCGTCGGAGATGGATTTTGCCTTTAGAGTCAGACTGACGCGCCTGTGTGTACTGCTGAGGCAGGTATTGGAGGCTTTGGAGGTTTTCAGTCTTTATTTGCCTCCCGATCCTAAGTCTTCTGATTCTGATTACGAACAGCGCTAGACGAGTGGAGGAAGGTGGATCCTACTCCTGATTGTCTTTTGTGTATCTAATCCCAGTTCTGAGCTCTTGAGGAATTAGGTCTCTGACAGGCTGGCCCTGTTAGTTTCTATCCTCTTTGGCGTTCACCTGCGGGTGCTGCCTACTTTCTTTTGATCTGGTCAGGAAGTGTTCCTTTTTTTTCCAGAGCTCGAGACTCTTGTAGATTTTTCCTTTTATGAATCTTTTTTCTTCTCTGGGATTGTGATCCTAGCGATTTTTATGGTCGCGATGGTTGTTACTTCTGGCGGAAGTAAAACATTTTTTTTATTTTGAGACAATGTTTAAGCCTCCAAGCTTATTTGTCTGTTTGTTTAGTCTCGCCCTGCTAGGGTTCAGAACCTTTAGTTAGCCTTTGAACAGTTCGGTTGTACCCTGGTCAGCAGGTCCTGGTTGGGTACTTGTTCACTCTGTTCTTTTGCGGTTATATCAGACATTTTGTATCCTTGACAACAGGCTGGTCCTGTTTGGGTACTAAGTTTGCTTACCTCTTGTAAACAACTTGTGGTGAAATAGCTTACACTGGATTTGTAGTTTTGGAGACTTTCTGACACCAAGACGCAAATAACTTCTTCAATTGTCCAGTTGTGATCATTAGAGATATTTTGGCCACTCGAACCATCCTCTTCACAGTGAGTTGAGACAATATACACACACGTCCTCTTCCATGTTGATTCTTAACATTCCCAGTTGACTGGAACTTCTTAATTATTGCCCTCATGGTGTAAATGGTCATTTTTAAAGCTTTTGCTATTTTGCTAGCCACTTCCCATTTTGTGAAGCTCAACAACCTTTTGCTGCACATCACAGCTATATCCCTTGATCGTACCGATTGTGATGAATGACTAAGGGAATTTGACCTATGTGTTACCTCATATTTATACCCCTGTGAAACAGGAAGTCATGGTTGAACAATTTTCTGTTCCTAGTCACCCAGGTGTATTATAAAATGTAAAATATCAATGAGAATATACGTAAAATATATTTTTCTCATATGAATTCATAGGGGTGCCAATAATTGTGCCACATATATATTTAACAAAAGATTATTTTTTTTATGGATAAACCTGTGTTGTGTTTGCAATTGTTTGATATCTATGAGAACAGAGTATGTTTGTGTATTTTTTTGAACAAAAGATCAAAAGGTTAACCAATAAAGACAAATTTTCACAACCTTCTTTGCTCATATTTACCAAGGGTGCCAATATTAGTGGAGGGTACTGTATATATTTTCCAGACCAAAGTAGTAAATTAGATGACCCTGCTTTTATGAATGCCATTAAATGTTATATTTATATGCTTAATGTTACATATTAAAGGACTTTTATTAAAGATTCCCAGAATTACACTAGACTAGCATAAACAGTTAATGCCTAATAAAAACACAATGCAAACTTTGAATTTTAAATGAGTAGTAGATTTTTTTTTCTGACAAATGCCATTAGTTACATTTCCTTCCTAATGCATCATGTGACAGACATCAGCAAATCACTAAATGCATATATGTGTATCTTGCACATGCTCAATAGGATCTGTTGCCTCAGTTACATTTCCTTCCTAATGCATCATGTGACAGGCATCAGCAAATCACTAATTGCATATATGTATATCGTGCACATGTTCAGTAGGAGCTGCTGCCTCAGAAAGTGTGCATATAAAAAGATTGTGCATATTTAGATAGCGGAAGTGAATTGTAAATTTGTTTAAAATTGTTTGCTCTATCTGAATCATGAAAATCTAATTTTGACTTCATTGTCCCTTTAATTTATAAATATGTTCCTAAGATATCTCTGTTAAAGGGAAAGTAAACATAAAAAACCTTATCTACTAAAAAATGTATCTTTAAAATACCTAGATTTTAATAACATTTTAATTTTAAAATGTATTTATATTCTCTTTTTGAAAATTTCTCAGTGACTCTTCTTATGACTGCCCCTCACTGAATCTGCTTCTCCCTGTCCCTACCTCATCCACTTATCTCTATTAATCGGTCACGCCATTGGGTTATTATGGATGCGTGCCGTTTCTCCAACATAGGTGTGTCCGGTCCACGGCGTCATCCTTACTTGTGGGATATTCTCTTCCCCAACAGGAAATGGCAAAGAGCCCAGCAAAGCTGGTCACATGATCCCTCCTAGGCTCCGCCTACCCCAGTCATTCTCTTTGCCGTTGTACAGGCAACATCTCCACGGAGATGGCTTAGAGTTTTTTAGTGTTTAACTGTAGTTTTTATTATTCAATCAAGAGTTTGCTATTTTGAAATAGTGCTGGTATGTACTATTTACTCAGAAACAGAAAAGAGATGAAGATTTCTGTTTGTATGAGGAAAATGATTTTAGCAACCGTCACTAAAATCCATGGCTGTTCCACACAGGACTGTTGAGAGCAATTAACTTCAGTTGGGGGAACAGTGAGCAGTCTCTTGCTGCTTGAGGTATGACACATTCTAACAAGACGATGTAATGCTGGAAGCTGTCATTTTCCCTATGGGATCCGGTAAGCCATGTTTATTACGATCGTAAATAAGGGCTTCACAAGGGCTTATTAAGACTGTAGACTTTTTCTGGGCTAAATCGATTCATTATTAACACATATTTAGCCTTGAGGAATCATTTTATTTGGGTATTTTGATATAATAATATCGGCAGGCACTGTTTTAGACACCTTATTCTTTAGGGGCTTTCCCAAAGCATAGGCAGAGCCTCATTTTCGCGCCGGTGTTGCGCACTTGTTTTTGAGAGGCATGGCATGCAGTCGCATGTGAGAGGAGCTCTGATACTTAGAAAAGACTTTCTGAAGGCGTCATTTGGTATCGTATTCCCCTTTGGGCTTGGTTGGGTCTCAGCAAAGCAGATACCAGGGACTGTAAAGGGGTTAAAGTTCAAAACGGCTCCGGTTCCGTTATTTTAAGGGTTAAAGCTTCCAAATTTGATGTGCAATACTTTTAAGGCTTTAAGACACTGTGGTGAAAATTTGGTGAATTTTGAACAATTCCTTCATGTTTTTTCGCAATTGCAGTAATAAAGTGTGTTCAGTTTAAAATTTAAAGTGACAGTAACGGTTTTATTTTAAAACGTTTTTTGTACTTTGTTATCAAGTTTATGCCTGTTTAACATGTCTGAACTACCAGATAGACTGTGTTCTGAATGTGGGGAAGCCAGAATTCCTATTCATTTAAATAAATGTGATTTATGTGACAATGACAATGATGCCCAAGATGATTCCTCAAGTGAGGGGAGTAAGCATGGTACTGCATCATTCCCTCCTTCGTCTACACGAGTCTTGCCCACTCAGGAGGCCCCTAGTACATCTAGCGCGCCAATACTGCTTACTATGCAACAATTAACGGCTGTAATGGATAATTCTGTCAAAAACATTTTAGCCAAAATGAACACTTATCAGCGTAAGCGCGACTGCTCTGTTTTAGATACTGAAGAGCATGACGACGCTGATAATAATGTTTCTGAAGGGCCCCTAACCCAGTCTGATGGGGCCAGGGAGGTTTTGTCTGAGGGAGAAATTACTGATTCAGGGAACATTTCTCAACAAGCTGAACCTGATGTGATTACATTTAAATTTAAGTTGGAACATCTCCGCATTCTGCTTAAGGAGGTATTATCCACTCTGGATGATTGTGACAAGTTGGTCATCCCAGAGAAACTATGTAAAATGGACAAGTTCCTAGAGGTGCCGGGGCTCCCAGAAGCTTTTCCTATACCCAAGCGGGTGGCGGACATTGTTAATAAAGAATGGGAAAGGCCCGGTATTCCTTTCGTCCCTCCCCCCATATTTAAAAAATTGTTTCCTATGGTCGACCCCAGAAAGGACTTATGGCAGACAGTCCCCAAGGTCGAGGGAGCGGTTTCCACTTTAAACAAACGCACCACTATACCCATAGAGGATAGTTGTGCTTTCAAAGATCCTATGGATAAAAAATTAGAAGGTTTGCTTAAAAAGATGTTTGTTCAGCAGGGTTACCTTCTACAACCAATTTCATGCGTTGTCCCTGTCGCTACAGCCGCATGTTTCTGGTTCGATGAGCTGATAAAGGCGGTCGATAGTGATTCTCCTCCTTATGAGGAGATTATGGACAGAATCAATGCTCTCAAATTGGCTAATTCTTTTACCCTAGACGCCACTTTGCAATTGGCTAGGTTAGCGGCTAAGAATTCTGGGTTTGCTATTGTGGCGCGCAGAGCGCTTTGGTTGAAATCTTGGTCGGCTGATGCGTCTTCCAAGAACAAGCTACTTAACATTCCTTTCAAGGGGAAAACGCTGTTTGGCCCTGACTTGAAAGAGATTATCTCTGATATCACTGGGGGTAAGGGCCACGCCCTTCCTCAGGATCGGCCTTTCAAGGCAAAAAATAAACCTAATTTTCGTCCCTTTCGTAGAAACGGACCAGCCCAAAGTGCTACGTCCTCTAAGCAAGAGGGTAATACTTCTCAAGCCAAGCCAGCTTGGAGACCAATGCAAGGCTGGAACAAGGGAAAGCAGGCCAAGAAACCTGCCACTGCTACCAAGACAGCATGAAATGTTGGCCCCCGATCCGGGACCGGATCTGGTGGGGGGCAGACTCTCTCTCTTCGCTCAGGCTTGGGCAAGAGATGTTCTGGATCCTTGGGCGCTAGAAATAGTCTCCCAAGGTTATCTTCTGGAATTCAAGGGGCTTCCCCCAAGGGGGAGGTTCCACAGGTCTCAGTTGTCTTCAGACCACATAAAAAGACAGGCATTCTTACATTGTGTAGAAGACCTGTTAAAAATGGGAGTGATTCATCCTGTTCCATTAAGAGAACAAGGGATGGGGTTCTACTCCAATCTGTTCATAGTTCCCAAAAAAGAGGGAACGTTCAGACCAATCTTAGATCTCAAGATCTTAAACAAGTTTCTCAAGGTTCCATCGTTCAAGATGGAAACCATTCGAACTATTCTTCCTTCCATCCAGGAAGGTCAATTCATGACCACGGTGGATTTAAAGGATGCGTATCTACATATTCCTATCCACAAGGAACATCATCGGTTCCTAAGGTTCGCATTCCTGGACAAGCATTACCAGTTCGTGGCGCTTCCTTTCGGATTAGCCACTGCTCCAAGGATTTTCACAAAGGTACTAGGGTCCCTTCTAGCTGTGCTAAGACCAAGGGGCATTGCTGTAGTACCTTACTTGGACGACATTCTGATTCAAGCGTCGTCCCTTCCTCAAGCAAAGGCTCACACGGACATAGTCCTGGCCTTTCTCAGATCTCACGGATGGAAAGTGAACGTGGAAAAGAGTTCTCTATCTCCGTCAACAAGGGTTCCCTTCTTGGGAACAATAATAGACTCCTTAGAAATGAGGATATTTCTGACAGAGGCCAGAAAAACAAAGCTTCTAGACTCTTGTCGGATACTTCATTCCGTTCCTCTTCCTTCCATAGCTCAGTGCATGGAAGTGATCGGGTTGATGGTAGCGGCAATGGACATAGTTCCTTTTGCGCGCATTCATCTAAGACCATTACAACTGTGCATGCTCAGTCAGTGGAATGGGGATTATACAGACTTGTCTCCGAAGATACAAGTAAATCAGAGGACCAGAGACTCACTCCGTTGGTGGCTGTCCCTGGACAACCTGTCACAAGGGATGACATTCCGCAGACCAGAGTGGGTCATTGTCACGACCGACGCCAGTCTGATGGGCTGGGGCGCGGTCTGGGGATCCCTGAAAGCTCAGGGTCTTTGGTCTCGGGAAGAATCTCTTCTACCGATAAATATTCTGGAACTGAGAGCGATATTCAATGCTCTCAAGGCTTGGCCTCAGCTAGCGAGGGCCAAGTTCATACGGTTTCAATCAGACAACATGACAACTGTTGCGTACATCAACCATCAGGGGGGAACAAGGAGTTCCCTAGCGATGGAAGAAGTGACCAAAATCATTCTATGGGCGGAGTCTCACTCCTGCCACCTGTCCGCTATCCACATCCCAGGAGTGGAAAATTGGGAAGCGGATTTTCTGAGTCGTCAGACATTGCATCCGGGGGAGTGGGAACTCCATCCGGAAATCTTTGCCCAAGTCACTCAGCTGTGGGGCATTCCAGACATGGATCTGATGGCCTCTCGTCAGAACTTCAAAGTTCCTTGCTACGGGTCCAGATCCAGGGATCCCAAGGCGGCTCTAGTGGATGCACTAGTAGCACCTTGGACCTTCAAACTAGCTTATGTGTTCCCGCCGTTTCCTCTCATCCCCAGGCTGGTAGCCAGGATCAATCAGGAGAGGGCGTCGGTGATCTTGATAGCTCCTGCGTGGCCACGCAGGACTTGGTATGCAGATCTGGTGAATATGTCATCGGCTCCACCTTGGAAGCTACCTTTGAGACGAGACCTTCTTGTTCAGGGTCCGTTCGAACATCCGAACCTGGTTTCACTCCAGCTGACTGCTTGGAGATTGAACGCTTGATCTTATCGAAGCGAGGGTTCTCAGATTCTGTTATCGATACTCTTGTTCAGGCCAGAAAGCCTGTAACTAGAAAGATTTACCACAAAATTTGGAAAAAATATATCTGTTGGTGTGAATCTAAAGGATTCCCTTGGGACAAGGTTAAGATTCCTAAGATTCTATCCTTCCTTCAAGAAGGATTGGAAAAAGGATTATCTGCAAGTTCCCTGAAGGGACAGATTTCTGCCTTGTCTGTGTTACTTCACAAAAAGCTGGCAGCTGTGCCAGATGTTCAAGCCTTTGTTCAGGCTCTGGTTAGAATCAAGCCTGTTTACAAACCTTTGACTCCTCCTTGGAGTCTCAATTTAGTTCTTTCAGTTCTTCAGGGGGTTCCGTTTGAACCCTTACATTCCGTTGATATTAAGTTATTATCTTGGAAAGTTTTGTTTTTAGTTGCAATTTCTTCTGCTAGAAGAGTTTCAGAATTATCTGCTCTGCAGTGTTCTCCTCCTTATCTGGTGTTCCATGCAGATAAGGTGGTTTTACGTACTAAACCTGGTTTTCTTCCAAAAGTTGTTTCTAACAAAAACATTAACCAGGAGATTATCGTACCTTCTCTGTGTCCGAAACCAGTTTCAAAGAAGGAACGTTTGTTGCACAATTTGGTTGTTGTTCGCGCTCTAAAATTCTATTTAGATGCTACAAAGGATTTTAGACAAACATCTTCCTTGTTTGTTGTTTATTCCGGTAAAAGGAGAGGTCAAAAAGCAACTTCTACCTCTCTCTCTTTTTGGATTAAAAGCATCATCAGATTGGCTTACGAGACTGCCGGACGGCAGCCTCCCGAAAGAATCACAGCTCATTCCACTAGGGCTGTGGCTTCCACATGGGCCTTCAAGAACGAGGCTTCTGTTGATCAGATATGTAGGGCAGCGACTTGGTCTTCACTGCACACTTTTACCAAATTTTACAAGTTTGATACTTTTGCTTCTTCTGAGGCTATTTTTGGGAGAAAGGTTTTGCAAACCGTGGTGCCTTCCATTTAGGTGACCTGATTTGCTCCCTCCCTTCATCCGTGTCCTAAAGCTTTGGTATTGGTTCCCACAAGTAAGGATGACGCCGTGGACCGGACACACCTATGTTGGAGAAAACAGAATTTATGTTTACCTGATAAATTACTTTCTCCAAGGGTGTGTCCGGTCCACGGCCCGCCCTGGTTTTTTTTTAATCAGGTCTGATAATTTATTTTCTTTAACTACAGTCACCACGGTACCATATGGTTTCTCCTATGCAAATATTCCTCCTTAACGTCGGTCGAATGACTGGGGTAGGCGGAGCCTAGGAGGGATCATGTGACCAGCTTTGCTGGGCTCTTTGCCATTTCCTGTTGGGGAAGAGAATATCCCACAAGTAAGGATGACGCCGTGGACCGGACACACCGTTGGAGAAAGTAATTTATCAGGTAAACATAAATTCTGTTTTTTCTCTAAAAAAACAGCCGGGTCTCTTGCGCATTCGCACTAGTCCAGTAACTATCGAAAAAATAGTTTCGACACAGTAGCGCACATTAACGGAGCTCAATAGCATGAGCCAAAAAAATAAATAAATAAAGGTAATTTTTATGTATGTGCTATCACATGCTATAAATAAATATTATTATTTTTTATGTTTTATTGCCCCTTTTTTAAAATACATTTTTAAATATTGAGTAAAATTTCTTCAGCCATTTTAATTATAATCATTTATGAAAAGTTTTTTCATATTTTATATACACATTGATTTTCAATATGCATGATGCATGCTAAAAATAAGGTGACCAGACTTTTCCTTTTTTTTCAGTGGACAGTCCCCAGACTGAGGAGACTGTCCCTGCGGGGGAAGATGGTCCGCAGTGATGCTGCACGCAGAAGATTTTGAAGTGTTTTATTTTGTTGGCAGCAACACGGATGAGTAGGGCCAGTAGGAAGCGGTAGGAAAAGATTATGTGGGGGTTTTAGGGGTTTTGAGCGAAGAACTTGTGCTCTGCTGACCCCGGGGAAATATCTGTCTGGGCCAAACCTCCACTCACTCGCAGTGATTGTCACTCTTACAGTTCCCTCTACTGCGGTCCTTACTCCCTCCCTTTCTCTATCACTGTCACTAAAAGAGATGCCAGGTTGAGTAGGGACTGCAGTAGAGGGAACAGGAAGGCTAGCCGGGGCAGACTAATCCACATTAGTGGAAGGCAGCGTTATATTTTTACTTCAAATCAGAGCCTGGATTGAGGAACTCCTTCTGGAGCTACACATTTGAAGTGTATGGAGAAGTGATCCTTGTTCTGTTTTTTATGGCTATCTCAAATAAGGGAAATCAAAAAAGAATGTCTCCCACGTGCAAAACATGAACACAAAAGAAATCACTGTGCACTAGCTAGTAGTTCATACTACTATAGCTATAGTACAGTTTTAATGATTTGTAGGCATTTACTGGATAGCAGAACCCAGGTGTAAATAACCCTAGTTAGGACCTTCTTCACTATAAAATCAATGCAGACATTATTTCTAGAATTACACAACCCCTAACAATCAGGCGGTTATTTATTGTACATTTACAGCTGCTACATGCTTTTGCCTTTATGCGGAACAAGAAACACATTTGGATTGTAATATAAAATGTTTACTTATGTAGTGTTCTCCATAGAAAATTATGCCAGCCAGGTGGGATTATGAAGTAGCTGGATGGGGGGGGGGCAATGTGATACTTTGCAATTATTAATTTTTGTTATTTATAAATATTAATTAACCACAAATTAATTTAATTAACAAAAATTGGTTTAATGATAATTTATGCAACAAACTTTGAAAATATTAAATATTAGCTAATTTTAGCTTAAAATACTAGCTTCAATTTTAGCTGGGTGGTCAGTAAAATTGGCTGAGTGGTGTGTCCCTTAAGGGCCAGATTACGAGTGGAGTGCAAAATTGCGCTTTCGCAAGCGTGATATTTGTGCTCCACTTATAATACCAGCGCATGCTATTGTGGGCTGGTCTTTTGCATGGAAGCTTTGTGCTCAATAGAGCGTGTTTCCATTGGCTCCAATGAGATCCTCATAGGCAGCAAAGGGGGGTAAGTCGAGCAGCAATGGGCAGCAATTTTAAATATATATGAATATATTTATATTTACTTATGTGTAAAAGGGACACTAAACCCACATTTTATCTTTCATGATTCAGATAGAGCATGCAATTTTAAGCAACTTTCTAATTTACTCCTATTATCAATTTTTCTTCGTTCTCTTGTTTTGTTTTTTTTAAATTTATTTTTATTGACATGTCAACTTATGGTACTAAACAGAAAAGAAAACTAAAGATATTACAGTCAGACAGGCAGTAACAGTTACAAAACCAAAATACAGAGCAAGAATATCTATATCACCTTTACAGGTTCTAGATCAAGAATATACCAATAATATTTTCTTACTAACATAGTTGTCTGTACTACTCAAACTAATGCAAAAGAAATAATCATCTCTTATCTCGTAGACCAAATCAGAATACTCTAAGTGCCAAAATTGCCACTTTTTATCCTATATAGCAAAACAGAAATCAAAACACAGCATAACAAGACAAGACACGACAAGACAAAACAAGACAAGACAAGACACAGAGAAGGGGAAAGAAAAAAAAAAAAAAGGGGATGGAAGGGGAAGGGAAAGGCATATGCCTTTACCAACTTCGAATATTATTTATTCCTCTCTGGCAACGTAACTGGGCCTATCCTACAATTTATAACTCTTCTAGGCATACAAGACCTGATTCTCGCAGGGGGCCCAAAATTTCTACTTGCAACTCCACAGGTTGCCGTCTAATGACATTCTTCCATTTTAAATAAAACCTCCTGGCCTTTCTTTCATTATTGGGCTCCAAATTCATCTGCTCTATGATTAATTGGTCAATAATTTTTTGGCCAAATTCTGCTATAGTTGGGTATTTCTTAGCTTTCCAATAGCGAAAAGTTAATAACCGCGCAATTTGTATGGCCGTGGTAATTAGTGCATATTCTTCTGATGTAAAGCGCTTATCAAATATAAAAAAGAAGATACTCACTGGTGTAAAGATCACCACTTGGCTCACAACTCTATTTAGCCAAAATGATATCTTCTCCCAAAATTGATATATTTTCGGACAACGCCATACACAATGAAGTATATCGGCCTGTGGAGCCAAGCAGTGAAAGCAATTCCCTTTACACTTCTTGTCCCATTTACCTAGACGAGTTGGAGTAATATAAGCCAAATTTATCAAATAGCTATGTGATTCTTTCCAGGAGGTGAACTTATAACCAACCACATCAATACTCTGGTTTACATTCTTATCTACAAGCTCTGGGATTATTTTTAACCATCTGGTATGCAGGGAATCGAGATGGCCTTTACCCAGATTTTTCATTATCATTCCATACCAAATTGATATGGAATGATACCCTGCGCGGTACATCTGAATACCACTTCCTATTATCCCTAGATGAAAGTTACCGGCAAACTTCTGAAGTGAGAGATTATAGAAATGTCTAACCTGCAAGAACGCAAAGAGGTGATGTTTTGGGATGTCAAATTCTTCCTGTATCTGTGTAAAGGATTTGAATAATCCTGACTCTTCCTCAATTAATTGCCCCAGATACACTATACCTTTCCTTTGCCAGTTATGAAAAATCCCATAACTTAGTCCTGGTGCAAATTCTGGATGTCCCAAAATAGTGAGAAATTTGGAGAACCTGAAATTAATTTTAAGCTCTGAGCAAAACCTCTGCCAGGCTGACACCACATTACTTATCACCTTAATATTTAATATCGGCAATGGCATTTTATCCATAGGCGTGTGTAGGATGGCTTTTAACTTGAAGGGCTTTATTAGGTTATCCTCTATATTTGGGAAAGAGCAGTAATCTTTTTCCGTAATCCAATCAATTGCTATTTTTAACATTGTGACCTGATTGTATAATTTAAGATTGGGGCTTCGTTCTCTTGTTATCTTTATCTGAAAAGCAAGTAAGTAAGATTAGGAGCCGGCCTATTTTTGGTTCACCAATGTACTCCTACTATTTTTTATTTTTAAAAATGAACATTACACTGTATTTTGGGGGCAATTAGGGGACATTTAGAAAATTAACCAGAGGGCTGACCGTGAGCTTGCGGTAGCAATAACCAGCCACTTGTAATAGCTGGTTATTTTTAGCAAATTTGACTGTTTGCAGGCGCGATAAATTAGCGCTCTACTTGTAATCTAGCCCTAAATAGGTCCCGGGCAGAAAACTGCTTATGTGTAAGTAAGATAATTTTGCAGGCCCAAGCTCCTACTGAGCATGTGCAACAGTTCCCAGCGTATACGTATACGCGTCTGCGTTAGACCTTGACTGCACAACCTTGTTTGTTTTTATTGTGTACTGAATCTCCAATGTTTTTAATTGATTAAATACATTTTTGAGAATTTTTGTGCTGCGAACTTTCATTTGCCTATTACAGTGCGCACTACTGCTTGGATTCCTATACGTATACTACTCTGTGATTGGCTGATGGTTGCCACATGACATATATTTTTGTCAGAAAAAAATCTAGTTTATTTGAAATGTAGAGTAAGTGTTATTGGATTATCTTTTAATTATGCAGTTGTTTATTGTAAAATTCGACTGTATTTAATGGTCGTTTACTTTAAAGGGACAGTCAACCCAAATTTTCAAATAGGTAATTCCTATAAAGTTGCTAACAATTTTTAGTTTGCACTGTAGCCTAATTTGTTAGCCTAAATCGTTTATAAGTATTACTACTTACTTGTTTCTTTCTTGCTGTTTAAAATGCCCGCCTGTCCCCTCCCATATTTCGTCATCATGATCATCAGGTTGTTCAGTGTCCAGCTCTAACTCGGCAAATTCTCGTCCTTCCATGCTCCTGTGTTTTGCGCATGCGCATTGCTTCCTTCCCCCTACAGTGTTAGCGGCGCAATGCGCATGCGCAAAAACACAGGAGCATGGAAGGACGAGAATTTGCCGAGTTAGAGCTCGACACTGAACAACCTGACGATCATGATGACGAAATATGGGAGGGGGCAGGCGGGCATTTTAAACAGCAAGTAAGAAACAAGTAAGTAGTAATGCTTATAAACGATTTAGGCTAATAAATTAGGCTACAGTGCAAACTAAAAATCGTTAGCAACTTTATAGGAATGACCTATTTGTAAATTTGGGTTGACTGTCCCTTTTAACTGGAGATTGTCTCAAAGTGCACACTGTAGATTGCAGAAACCTAACTTTTGTATGTATATGCCACTAATTTGCCTCAGCAGAAGGGATCAGACAAGGTTTTTCAGTACTAACCCTCAGAATGGTCATGGCTAGCTGTGTTCAGTTCAGTTTGCCGTCTCCAAATATGACAAGTCGTTTGGGGAGTTTGGCTGTTGGAAAACAATTATGGCAAATAAAGTGTTGATGTATTCATAAAACTGTTAAACTGAAAGCTGCTGGTAGGTTCATTTATTGCAAGACTACAAAAAGTATTGTAATTGCATGGTGTTTTATGTCCCTATAAGGGATTTAAATGTGGTGTTTCAAGTACAAAGTAGAGAATTCAGTACCATTAGAAGCAGCTGTATAATGTAGCTGGGTTTGCAACAATACTTCTTAAAAGTTATAAATGCAAGAGCGATAATATTTTAATGGACATAAAACTGAAACTTTTTTTTTCATGATTTAGATAGAGCCGGTAATTTTAAACAGCTTTTCCATTGACTTCTATTATCTAATGTATGTTGTTCTCTTGGTATCCTTAGCTGAAAAGCATACCTTGGTAGGCTCAGGAGTAGCAATGCATTAATGCGAGCTAGCTGCTGATTGGTGGCTGCACACGTCTCTTGTCATTGACTCTCCAGATGTGTTCAGCTTGCTCCCAGTAGTGCATTACTGCTCCTTCAACAACGAATACTAAGAGATTGAAGCAAAATTGATAATAGACATAAATTGGAAAGTTGCCATAGTGATTCACAGTCCTAAAATGCTCATTGATTTCAGGGGTTTAGCGATTACATCAAAGGTTGAATTGTATGTTGATTGGTTCCTTCTAGTGTTGTGCAGTGGTGCTAATAGTTGACACATAAAAGTAATAAAAGTGCCAACAATATCACAAAGATTAATAAAATAGTAATATAAATGTGACAACATAAAGGATATGTATGCACAAATAAGTCCCAAGTGGGGATATCCAAACAAGCAATTTAATGGACGTCATAATATCTTAGTGCCTCAAAAAGAAATTAAAATAATAGCGGGATTCTGTTATTTATATATCGGTAGAATAAATCAATGCTAATTTATTACTCACGTGGACAAGAGCTAAAAATAGGTCAATGTGTGGCGCAAGCCTGTGTTAATACTGTACAGGCAATCAGTATTCTCAGTATGAATAAAAAAATATATAGTTATTAAAACCTTATCAAAACATAAAATCGTACGGGCAAAAATAAAGTCGCTATGGATATGAGTCAATAGCAATGTAAAGCAAGTGCATATCTATTCCAAAATCACAGATAGCATCACCACGAGTTCGGAAAGTCCAAAGCGTGTCTGTATGTAAGTAGTGTCTGGTAACTCCACTCTTCCTCATGACCACCACATATGTGCAATATCCGACTTGCTTTTCACATCTGATGACGACTTTTTTGAGGATAATTGTGCTCCTTCACATCCGACTCTTAATAGCCAACAAATAATGCGGAATTATTAGTGGATCCACCTTTAGTGAGGGCAATTGTATATATTTCTTATGAGTCTGGGCAAATAATAATGAATATATCAAACTTAATCTTCCATTGGTAACATAAATACCGAAAAATAATCAAAATACATACAAAATTTCTATAAAAATATATATTAAAGATATACACAGGTAAGCAAATGTACAGTTATAATTATGTCACGAGAACAGTTATATAATTTCTATATCGACACATCAAGTAAGAAAGTGACACAGCTCAAAATTCCTGTTCAGACCATTGGGGGTGAGAGTATCCAAAACAAAAATCTATTTATTTTTTAACTGTCCCAACCAATGTATTTTGGGTATCGTCTTTCTCCAATGGTATAAACCTTTTGAGAAAATCTGTTAGATAAATTCTTTAACAATCATATGTTCCACACATGTTAATGGCCTGTTTCATATTTGTCCCTAATTATTCTCAGCAAGAAAGATAGATAAGGGGGAAACTTAAAGGGATACTAAACCCAAATTGTTTCTTTCATGATTCAGATAGAGCATGCAATTTCAAACAACTTACTCCTATTATCAATTTTTCTTTGTTCTCTTGCCATCTTTATTTAAAAATTTGAATGTAAGCTTAGCAGCCGGCCCATTTTTGGTTCAGAACCTGGGTAGCACTTGCTGGTTGGTGGCTAAATGTAGCCACAAATCAGCAAGCGCTATCCAGGGTCTGAACCAAAAAAGGGCCGGCTCCTTAGCTTAGATTCCTGCTTTTTCAAATAAAGATAGCAAGAGAACGAAGAAAAATTAATAATAGGAGTAAATTAGAAAGTTGCTTAAAATTGCATGATCTATATGAATCATGAAAGAAAAAAATTGGTTTTAGTATCCCTTTAAGTTTAAAGAAGGCAACACCCAACCAATTAACAATTTTCAGAGTCGACTGCTTGCCTGCACATGACGAGAACGGATTGTTAAGTGAACTGCTGCCTGTGAGCGCATGATGACCCGTTATGAATCGCTAATCTATCGCTGTGATCAGCTGCACTGCAGGCCTGTGTGGTGACATCACAGTGTGGGTGAGACAGGTAAGGGAGCTGGATGATGGGTTGCTGTTCAAACCCCTCGATCTTAGCTCCCTTACTAGTCACAGACCTCCAAGACCCCTTATTTGAAAGAGAATCACCTGCTCTTTTAAATTGTATTGGAAAGATTACAACAAAGCAGATATTTGAAAAAGTTTTTTAGTTCAAACACAATATATGGGGACTTGTTTGAGAATGGGGCATTTTATACTCTATAAATAAAGTTTATTTACTAGTAGATAAGTCCCTCTCTTCAAAAAAATATGAATTTTGTCTGTATAGTCAGGTGATCACTGTGGTAACAGTGATCACCTTGCAAGAAAAACGTGCTTTTATTTCTGTAGTGCACAATGGGGCCTCAATAATCTATATTATAACCCCCAAAAGCACATATGGACCCCTATTTCACATGTGGCTACCATTAATGACATTTTAATAAGGTGATCACATTAACAGCAGTGGTCCCTAGCCATTTTCAATATTATTTACTAAAATCTTAATAAAAATATATATTTTATTTTTTTACCATTTTTTTCTGCAGATATCTCACATGTCATCAAATATAAATATAATAATAGTATATTGTGAATCTGCTGGGCCTGCTGAAGAAAAACAATATATCATTTGTGTGGGTCACTCACTAGAATTGGATTTACAATAATGTTTACATTTCAAACAAAGCTCAAATTGGTTCAGCACTTGAGTGTTAAAATGGCTTAGCAGCAAAATGGTTAAATTACAGGAAATGGGGGCAAAATAAATAATGAAAGTATATTGCCAAGCATTTTAACTGCACGTAATTTAACATTTTAAAATACAATCTTGTACTGCTTAATGTGCATTTAACTGAATCATGTGCTTGTTTGTGTTGTTCTCATTCTATAGAACGATGCAGATTCTTCTGACATCGACTCAATAAAATATACAATTCATATTAATATATGACTATTAGCAGTTACCATATCTAATGGTTTACTACAGTATTTCTGTTGCATGCACACTTATGTAGTAGCATATTCATTGCTTTGTTCTTCTGCTTTCAGGGTATTCGTTTTGATCCAGAAATTCCTCAGACGTTACGACTGGAGTTTGCAAAAGCAAATACAAAAATGGCCAAGAGCAAGCTAGTCGGTACCCCAAACCCTAGCTCACCTCAGATTAACAATATACCTCAGTTTATCTCTAGGGATCAATGTGAGTATCTTACATCTGTTTTATGACTGCGTTTACAAGGAACTCAAAATTTCAGAGACTGTCTGGTTCTTCAAGTGTCTATTTTCTTTTAATGTTGATGGCTGAGGTAATAGAGAATTACTTTTGTCTCTTTCATCTCCATCAATGATTAACCACACAGAGAAAAAAAAGCATGTGACTAAACAGTGATTTGTTCTCCAAAACTTTTTTTTTTTAACTAAAGGGGCATGAAACTCAAGATTCAGAAAGAGCATGCAATTTTATGTCCCGTTTTAATTTGCTCCTATTAGCAAATTTACTTTGTTTTCTTGGCATCTTTTGTTGAAAAGCATACTTAGGTAGGCTGATAAGGAGTGACGCATAGCTAGGACCTAGCTGGTGACTGGTCATTATGTTTTTGCCATGATGTGTTTAGCTTGTATATAACAGTGTATTTAACACCTGCAAAGGGTTTAAATCAACTCTAGAGCAGCAATGCACTATAAGGACCCAGCCAATCACATCTGGTGAGCCAAAACCAATAGCTATTTGTGCATTGCCTTCAATCACCAATTAGCTCCCAGTAGTTTGCAGTCTTTGCAGGTCTTAAATGCAAGAAACTGTACAATTTAACATATTAGAGGGGTCTTTCTTCAATTTTATGTCCTTTAACAACCATTCGCCTAGATTACGAGTTCTGCGTTAGGTTTAAAAAGCAGCGTTAAGGGGTCCTAACCCTGCTTTTTAACGCCCGCTGGTATTACGAGTCTGGCAGGTACAGGTGTACCGCTCACTTTCTTTCCGCGACTCGAGGCTACCGCAAATCCTCTTACGTCAATTGCGTATCCTATCTTTTTAATGGGATTTGCCTAACGCCGGTATTACGAGTCTTGGAAGAAGTGAGCAGTAGAGCCTCTACCGACAAGACTCCAACCGCAAAAAAAAGTCAGTAGTTAAGAGTTTTATGGGCTATCGCCGGAACATAGAGCTCTTAACTACTGTGCTATAAAGTACACTAACACCCATAAACTACCTATGAACCCCTAAACCGAGCCCCACCCACATCGCAAACCCTTTAATAAAAATGTTTAACCCCTAATCTGCCGACCGGACATCGCCGCCACCTACATTATAGCTATGAACCCCTAATCTGCTGCCCCTAACATCGCCGACACCTATATTATATTTATTACCCCCTAATCTGCCCCCCCCCCAACTTCGCCGCCACCTACCTACACTTATTAACCACTAATCTGCCGACCGGACATCACCAACCACTATAATAAATGTATTAACCCCTAAACCGCCGCACTCCCGCCTCGCAAACATTATAATATATTTTATTAACCCCTAATCTGCCCTCCCTAACATCACCGCCACCTTCCTACAATTATTAACCCCTAATCTGCCGCCCCCAATGTCGCCGCTACTATAGTAAATTTATTAACCCCTAAACCTAAGTCTAACCCTAACACCCCCCTAACTTAAATATAATTTAAATTAAACAAACTAAATTTAATAACATTAAATAAATTATTCCTATTTAACCTCTTAAGGACATATGACAGAATTTTTCCGTCATAAAACAATTGAGCAAACTGAAAGCTGTGTCATTAAAGGGTTAAAACTAAATACTTACCTATAAAATAAACCCTAATATAGCTACAATATAACTAATTGTAGCTATTTTAGGATTTATATTTATTTTACAGGCAACTTTGTATTTATTTTAACTAGGTACAATAGCTATTAAATAGTTATTAACTATTTAATAGCTACCTAGTTAAAATAATTACAAAATTACCTGTAAAATAAATCCTAACCTAAGTTACAAATGCACCTAACACTACACTATCATTAAACTAATTAAATAAATTACCTACAATTATCTAAACTAAAATACAATTAAATAAACTAAACTATAATACAAAAAAAACAAACACTAAATTACAGAAAATAAAAAAAAAATACAAGAAGTTTAAACTAATTACACCTAATCTAAGCCCCCTAATAAAATAAAAAAGCCCCCCAAAATAATAAAATGCCCTACCCTATCCTAAATTACAAAATTATCAGCTCTTTTACCAGCCCTTAAAAGGGCTTTTTGCGGGGCATTGCCCCAAAGTAATCAGCTCTTTTACCTGTAAATAAAAATACAATACCCCCCAACATTACAAACCACCACCCATGTACCCCTACTCTAAAAACCCACCCAAACCCCCCTTAAAAAAAAACTAACACTAACCCCCTGAAGATCTCCCTACCTTGAGTCGTCTTCACTCAGCCGAGCCAAATTCTTCATCCAAGCAGGCAAGAAGAGGTCCTCCATCCGGTAGAAGTCTTCATCCAAGCGGGGCAAGAAGAGGGCTTCCATCAGATTGAAGTCTTCATCCAAGCTGAATCTTCTATCTTCATCCATCCGGAGTGGAGCGGCAGCATCCTGAAGACCTCCGACGCGGAACATCCATCTTGGCTGACGACTTCCCGACGAATGACGGTTCCTTTAAATGACGTCATCCAAGATGGCGTCCCTCGAATTCCTAGCATTCTATCAGCCAATCGGAATTAAGGTTGGAAAAATCTGATTGGCTGATTCAATCAGCCAACCAGATTGAAGTTCAATCCGATTGGCTGATCCAATCAGCCAATCGGATTGCCCTCGCATTCTATTGGCTGTTCCGATCAGCCAATAGAATGCAAGGTCAATCCGATAGATAGAAGATTCCGCTTGGATGAAGACTTCAATAGGATGGAAGACCTCTTCTGCCCCGCTTGGATGAAGACTTCATCTGGATGGAGGACCTCTTCTTGCCTGCTTGGATGAAGAATTCGGCTCGGCTGAATAAAGACGACTCAAGGTAGGGAGATCTTCAGGGGGTTAGTGTTAGGTTTTTTTAAGGGGGGTTTGTGTGGGTTTTAGAGTATGGGTACGTGGGTGGTGGGTTGTAATGTTGGGGGGGTATTGTATTTTTATTTACAGGTAAAATAGCTGATTACTGTGGGGCAATGCCCCGCAAAAAGCCCTTTTAAGGGCTGGTAAAAGAGCTGATTACAGGTAGCCCTCAGTTTACGCCGGGGTTAGGTTCCAGAAGGAATGGTTGTAAATCGAAACCATTGTAAATTGAAACCCAGTTTATAATGTAAGTCAACGGGAAGTGAGGGAGTAGGGTTCCAGGCCCCTCTCAAAATTGTCATAAGTAACACCTAATACAATATTTTTAAAGCTTTGAAATGAAGACTTTAAATATGTAACAGCATTATAAACCTAATAAAATAATCACACAACACAGAATATATCATTAAACTAAGTTAAATGAACAAAACATCTGCTAAACAGCATTATAAACCTAATAAAATAACCACACAACACAGACTTCACTTGCATTTTTCTGCAAACAGTTCTTTCTATGCATTCCAATCTGGACTGAGTTATAGACAGGAAGATCTTGTTCCTTTGAAATCTGCTCGATAGCTCAGGTCTGGTTAAACTGATTAATTTCAGCTTGCTTGGCTTTGCTGCAACACAAGCGGACAGCTCCACCTACTGGCTATTTTAATAAATGCACTGCTTCTCAATGCTTTTCAATAGCAGTCACATGACTGGAAAAAAAGGTTGTTATTCTGAAACGGTGTAAATTGAACCGTTGTAAAACGAGGGCCATCTGTACTTTGTAATTTAGGATAGGGTAGGGCATTTTATTATTTTGGGGGGGCTTTTTATTTTATTAGGGGGCTTAGATTAGGTGTAATTAGTTTAAACTTATTGTATTTTTTTATTTTCTGTAATTTAGTGGGGGGGGTTTTGTATTATAGTTTAGTTTATTTAATTGTATTTTAGTTTAGATAATTGTAGGTAATTTATTTAATTAATGTAATGATAGTGTAGTGTTAGGTGTATTTGTAACTTAGGTTAGGATTTATTTTACAGGTAATTTTGTAATTATTTTAACTAGGTAGCTATTAAATAGTTAATAACTATTTAATAGCTATTGTACCTAGTTAAAATAAATACAAAGTTGCCTGTAAAATAAATATAAATCCTAAAATAGCTACAATGTAACTATTAGTTATATTGTAGCTATATTAGGGTTTATTTTATAGGTAAGTATTTAGTTTTAAATAGGAATAATTTATTTAATGTTATTAATTTTAGTTCGTTTAATTTAAATTATATTTAAGTTAGGGGGGTGTTAGGGTTAGGTTTAGACTTAGGTTTAGGGGTTAACACTTTATTATAGTAGCAGCGACATTGGGGGCGGCAGATTAGGGGTTAATAATTGTAGGTAGGTGGCGGCGATGTTAGGGAGGGCAGATTAGGGGTTAATAAAATTTATTATAGTGTTTGCGAGTGCGGTGGTTTAGGGGTTAATACATTTATTATAGTGGCGGCGATGCCGGTCGGCAGATTAGGGGTTAATAAGTGTAGGTAGGTGGCGGCAACGTTGGGGGGGGGGCAGATTATGGGGTAATAAATATAATATAGGTGTCGGCGATGTTAGGGACATCAAATTAGGGGTTCATAGGGATAATGTAGGTTTCGGAGGTGTCCGGATCGGCAGATTAGGGGTTAATAGTATAATGCAGGTGTCAGCGATAGCGGGGACGGCAGATTAGGGGTTAATAAGTGTAAGGTTAGAGGTGTTTAGACTCGGGGTTCATGTTAGGATGTTAGGTGTAGACTTAGAAAGTGTTTCCGCGTTAGGAGCTGAATGCTGCTTTTTTGCAGGTGTTAGGTTTTTTTTCAGCCAGCTCAGCCCCATTATTTCCTATGGGGATATCGTGCACGAGCACGTTTTTCCATCTTACCGTTACCGTAAGCAATGCTGGTATTGAGGGTCGAAGTGGAGCTAAATTATGCTCAACGCTCCCTTTTCTGAGGCTAACGCAGCCATTCAGACAACTCGTAATACCAGCGTTGGCTTAAGGGTGCGCTGGAAAAAAAAGGATCGTTAGCAGCGCTGGTCTTTACCGACAAAACTTGTAATCTAGGCGATTGTTTTGTTTTTTTGTATTTACTGATATTTTTGCTTTATTCAGCCAATCAGTGCTTGAGTGTGCAGACAGCAAGTCTAGTTATGTTTATTATGCCAGATACTATAAACCTCAGACACCTCTGCACCTTGTTGCTTCCTTTCTCTCCTTTACTTCGGTCGAATGACTGGGGTTGGAGGGAAGGGAGGTGATATTTAACAGCTTTGCTGTGGTGCTCTTTGCCGCCTCCTGCTGGGCAGGAGTGATATTCCCAATAGTAATTAGATGATCCATGGACTCATCGTGTCAAGAAATAAATAAATTTATTAGGTAAGCATATTTTTTTTTTTTTTTTTTTTGTGCTGGCTACTAGATTTAGAGCAAATGTATTGAGCTTTGGTTTATGTGTGTATTGTGCACGCACACAGATGTGTGTGCTTGTACACGGATACACAGAATGCTTATCAAAGTTATATCAAAAGATGTGGCCGTTTTTTAAACATAGAAGAACATTAGCTTTCTTAATGAAAAAAAGCAGAAACTGAGATATACTTATGTTGAACTATAGTGTCACATTCTTGTGCAGTAAATATATAACTTTAGGTAATAAAAAAAGAATTTGTATTCAGAGCACTCCCTAAAAAAAAAACTAAACTACTAACTATTCCAATAGGAATTTAGCAAAAAGTATTGTCTGTATTCTAACAATGTCAAACCTTTTGTCACTTTTTTTTGTTTTCCAAACTGATTGCCTTTGGGGTCAATCACATCCAACTTGAGTTGTTATTTTTTTGCAGTCCCTTTGAGATATCTAAAATATTCCATATGATTTTCTTTGGAAACAGTAATGTTTATTTTGTATTAGTCAATATGTAAGCATTGATCAATTCAGATAGTTATGTCATAGTGGCTCTTATAAATTATTTTTTTGGACTAGGGGGCCGATTTATTAAAGTGCGGACTGACATACGATGCAGCGTATCATGTCCGCCGCACATCGATAAATGCCGACAGCAGGAGTTTCTTAGCGATGAGAGAGGTTTCTCAGATCCTGGAATGGGCGGAGACCTACAACTGTATGCTGCCAGCGATCTACATTCCGGGTGTGGACAACTGGGAAGCAGACTTCCTTAGCAGGCAATCCTTTCACCCGGGGGAATGGTCTCTCCACCCCGAGGTATTTGCAGAGATATGCTTCAGATGGGGGGATGCCGGAGAGAGACCTCATGGCCTCCCGTCTAAATGCCAAACTACCCAGGTACGGGGATCCTCAAGCAAAACTAATAGATGATTTAGCGGTTCCCTGGAAGTTCAGACTCATATATCTATTTCCTCCATTACCTCTTCTCCCCCGTGTGGTGGCTCGGATCAAACGGGAGCAAGCATCTGTGATTCTAATTGCTCCATCCTGGCCGCAAAAGACTTGGTTCGCGGATCTGATGGAGGTTACCCTGTCTAAGGGATCTGCTACTACAGGATCCCTTCCTACATCAAAATTTAGATTCTCTGAGGCTGACTGTGTTATCAAAGGGTCAATTGAAAATAAACTTGAATCCTGCGTCGTATTTGTCGCAAGATTGATCCGCCGTAGTTATCAAAGCGTCAAGATCTGCAAATGTTGAAATTTGTGACGTAATATACACTCCCGCGATCTCAATCCAACGCAGATCGATGCTTGCGTCATTACAGATGTTTCAAATTCAGATTCGACTCTATTTGACCTTTTTCCAAATTTAACAAACATTTAACAGGTACGCTTGCATCTATTCTGATGCTGTGTACCTAGTTTTCAATCCGCCACCCTTGAGGCCAAGGATGCCATAGAAATCAATTGGAGTCTGAAAACACAGAAAGCTTATGTTCGATGCTGCTAGAGAATGAAGTATATTACATAATAAAAGTAAATTAGAAACTCTATTAAAATTGTATACCCTTTCTAAATCAAACAATATTATTGCTACACATTTGGTGCACTAGTAGATATGAGGATAAAAATGAAAAATACATTACTTATGGATTATGTTACAAATGTGTCTCTCTTTGCAAAGCAAGGGGACAATATTATTTCTCCAAATTTGTTAAAAAGTTTTGCCCCAAACTTGTCGCACTAATAGATATAGAAATAAAAATGAAATAAATACACAACATAATATAGCTAACTTCCTTTTTATTTTTTGTGAAAAATCTATGTGCACTATGTTTAAGCCATGTAAAACAAGTCACACTCTCCACTTCGTACCAAATTGGACGCAACACTTTTCGCACGAATTATGACACAAACTCCTAAACAACCCACACACTAGTGAATTTTTTAACCACTTTTGATTGGAATATGCATAATCACATGATTTATGACATCAGCCAATCTGATTCAAATATACATTTTAAACTATCACTAACGAATCAAATTGCTCAATACTTGTGTCATTGATTACTCAGAACTTGTAAGTGCCATTAGTCAATGTCATTGATTACTCAGAACTTGTAAGTGCTATTTGTTACATTGTGTATTATACTTTGAAAGTATGTATATGTGAAACATTGATACTGACATTAGGACATACAGTGTAATATTTTAGATAATGATTTTAAAATTCAAATTGATGTTTGATTCAATATAATCTTAAGATGATAGCTCAAAGGGATAGCCCACCTAATATTTAAACTGTCATGATTCAGATACAGCAGAAATTAAAATCACCTCTTTACTGTCATGCTATCCCTTTAAGCTGATAGCTCAAAGGGATAGCCCACCTAACATTTAAACTGTCATGATTCAGATACAGCAGAAATTAAAATCACCTCTTTACTGTCATGCTATTTTCAGTATATTTCTTCCTTCTCTTGAATTACTTTTTCAGTAAGAAATGTCATTTTATATGCCAGCCCATTTTATAACACCTGTGTAGGGGTGGTTTTTAAAACTAGATTGCAATCAGGAGGGGTTACACAGATACAGAGAGAAAACAGGCCCAGCTCTTAAAAAATCCATTGATTGCAAATGAATAAATATGATACCCTGATTACATGCTATGGCCTAGATTTGGAGTTCGGCGGTAGCCGTCAAAACCAGCGTTAGAGGCTCCTAACGCTGGTTTTGGCTGCCCGCTGGTATTTGGAGTCAGTGATTAAAGGGTCTAACGCTCACTTTTCAGCCGTGACTTTTCCATACCGCAGATCCCCCTACGCCATTTGCGTATCCTATCTTTTCAATGGGATCTTCCTAACGCCGGTATTTAGAGTCGTTTCTGAAGTGAGCGTTAGAGCTCTAACGACAAAACTCCAGCCGCCTGAAAATAGCAGGAGTTAAGAGCTTTCTAGGCTAACGCCGGTTCATAAAGCTCTTAACTACTGTACCCTAAAGTACACTAACACCCATAAACTACCTATGTACCCCTAAACCAAGCTCCCCCCACATCGCCGCCACTCGATTAAAATATTTTAACCCCTAATCTGCCGACCGCCACCTACGTTATACTTATGTACCCCTAATCTGCTGCCCCTAACCCCGCCGACCCCTGTATTACATTTATTAACCCCTAACCTGCCCCCCACAACGTCGCCGACACCTGCCTACACTTATTAACCCCTAATCTGCCAGCTACTTAAAATAATTAACCCCTAATCTTCCGACCGCAAAGCGCCGCCACCTACGTTATCCCTATGTACCCCTAATCTGCTGCCCCTAACACCGCCGACCCCTATATTATATTTATTAACCCCTAATCTACCCCCCTCAACGTCGCCGACACCTGCCTACACTTATTAACCCCTAATCTGCCGAGCGGACCGCACCGCTACTATAATAAAGTTATTAACCCCTAACCCGCCTCACTAACCCTATCATAAATAGTATTAACCCCTAATCTGCCCTCCCTAACATCGCCGACACCTACCTTCAATTATTAACCCCTAATCTGACGACCGAAGATCATCGCTACTATAATAAATGGATTAACCCCTAAAGCTAAGTCTAACCCTAACACTAACACCCCCCTAACTTAAATATAATTTACATCTAACGAAATAAATTAACTCTTATTAAATAAATGATTCCTATTTAAAGCTAAATACTTACCTGTAAAATAAATCCTAATATAGCTACAATATAAATTATAATTATATTATAGCTATTTTAGGATTAATATTTATTTTACAGGCAACTTTGTAATTATTTTAACCAGGTACAATAGCTATTAAATAGTTAAGAACTATTTAATAGTTACCTAGTTAAAATAATAACAAATTTACCTGTAAAATAAATCCTAACCTAAGATATAATTAAACCTAACACTACCCTATCAATAAATTAATTAAATAAACTACCTACAATTACCTACAATTAACCTAACACTACACTATCAATAAATTAATTAAACACAATTCCTACAAATAAATACAATTAAATAAACTAGCTAAAGTACAAAAAATAAAAAAGAACTAAGTTACAAAAAATAAAAAAATATTTACAAACATAAGAAAAATATTACAACAATTTTAAACTAATTACACCTACTCTAAGCCCCCTAATAAAATAACAAAGCCCCCCAAAATAAAAAATTCCCTACCCTATTCTAAATTAAAAAAGTTACAAGCTCTTTTACCTTACCAGCCCTGAACAGGGCCCTTTGCGGGGCATGCCCCAAGAATTTCAGCTCTTTTGCCTGTAAAAAAAAACATACCATACCCCCCCCCCAACATTACAACCCACCACCCACATACCCCTAATCTAACCCAAACCCCCCTTAAAGAAACCTAACACTAAGCCCCTGAAGATCTTCCTACCTTGTCTTCACCATCCAGGTATCACCGATCCGTCCTGGCTCCAACATCTTCATCCAACCCAAGCGGGGGTTGGCGATCCATCATCCGGTGGCTGAAGAGGTCCAGAAGAGGCTCCAAAGTCTTCCTCCTATCCGGCAAGAAGAGGACATCCGGACCGGCAAACATCTTCTCCAAGCGGCATCTTCGATCTTCTTCCATCCGCTGCGGAGCGGGTCCATCTTGAAGCAGGCGATGCGGATCCATCCTCTTCTTCCGTTGTCTCCCGACGAATGACGGTTCCTTTAAGGGACGTCATCCAAGATGGCGTCCCTCGAATTCCGATTGGCTGATAGGATTCTATCAGCCAATCGGAATTAAGGTAGGAATTTTCTGATTGGCTGATGGAATCAGCCAATCAGAATCAAGTTCAATCCGATTGGCTGATCCAATCAGCCAATCAGATTGAGCTTGCATTCTATTGGCTGATCGGAACAGCCAATAGAATGCGAGCTCAATCTGATTGGCTGATTGGATCAGCCAATCGGATTGAACTTGATTCTGATTGGCTGATTCCATCAGCCAATCAGAAAATTCCTACCTTAATTCCGATTGGCTGATAGAATCCTATCAGCCAATCGGAATTCGAGGGACGCCATCTTGGATGACGTCCCTTAAAGGAACCGTCATTCGTCGGGAGACAACGGAAGAAGAGGATGGATCCGTGTCGCCTGCTTCAAGATGGACCCGCTCCGCACCGGATGGAAGAAGATCGAAGATGCCGCTTGGAGAAGATGTTTGCCGGTCCGGATGTCCTCTTCTTGCCGGATAGGAGGAAGACTTTGGAGCCTCTTCTGGACCTCTTCAGCCACCGGATGATGGATCGCCAACCCCCGCTTGGGTTGGATGAAGATGTTGGAGCCAGGACGGATCGGTGATACCTGGATGGTGAAGACAAGGTAGGAAGATCTTCAGGGGCTTAGTGTTAGGTTTCTTTAAGGGGGGTTTGGGTTAGATTAGGGGTATGTGGGTGGTGGGTTGTAATGTTGGGGGGGGGTATGGTAAGTTTTTTTTTTTACAGGCAAAAGAGCTGAAATTCTTGGGGCATGCCCGCAAAGGGCCCTGTTCAGGGCTGGTAAGGTAAAAGAGCTTGTAACTTTTTTAATTTAGAATAGGGTAGGGAATTTTTTATTTTGGGGGGCTTTCTTATTTTATTAGGGGGCTTAGAGTAGGTGTAATTAGTTTAAAATTGTTGTAATATTTTTCTTATGTTTGTAAATATTTTTTTATTTTTTGTAACTTAGTTCTTTTTTATTTTTTGTACTTTAGCTAGTTTATTTAATTGTATTTATTTGTAGGAATTGTGTTTAATTAATTTATTGATAGTGTAGTGTTAGGTTAATTGTAGGTAATTGTAGGTAGTTTATTTAATTAATGTATTGATAGGGTAGTGTTAGGTTTAATTATATCTTAGGTTAGGATTTATTTTACAGGTAAATTTGTTATTATTTTAACTAGGTAGCTATTAAATAGTTAATAACTATTTAATAGCTATTGTACCTGGTTAAAATAATTACAAAGTTGCCTGTAAAATAAATATTAATCCTAAAATAGCTATAATATAATTATAATTTATATTGTAGCTATATTAGGATTTATTTTACAGGTAAGTATTTAGCTTTAAATAGGAATAATTTATTTAATAAGAGTTAATTTATTTCGTTAGATGTAAATTATATTTAAGTTAGGGGGGTGTTAGTGTTAGGGTTAGACTTAGCTTTAGGGGTTAATACATTTATTAGAATAGCGGTGAGGTCCGCTCGGCAGATTAGGGGTTAATAATTGAAGGTAGGTGTCAGCGATGTTAGGGAGGGCAGATTAGGGGTTAATACTATTTATGATAGGGTTAGTGAGGCGGATTAGGGGTTAATAACTTTATTATAGTAGCGCTCAGGTCCGCTCGGCAGATTAGGGGTTAATAAGTGTAGGCAGGTGTCGGCGACGTTGAGGGGGGCAGATTAGGGGTTAATAAATATAATATAGGGGTCGGCGATGTTAGGGCAGCAGATTAGGGGTACATAGGGATAACGTAGGTTGCGGCGGTTTACGGAGCGGCAGATTAGGGGTTAAAAAAAATATGCAGGGGTCAGCGATAGCGGGAGCGGCAGATTAGGGGTTAATAAGTGTAAGGGTAGGGGTGTTTAGACTCGGGGTACATGTTAGAGTGTTAGGTGCAGACGTAGGAAGTGTTTCCCCATAGGAAACAATGGGGCTGCGTTAGGAGCTGAACGCTGCTTTTTTGCAGGTGTTAGGTTTTTTTTCAGCTCAAACAGTCCCATTGTTTCCTATGGGAGAATCGTGCACGAGCACGTTTTTGAGGCTGGCCGCGTCCGTAAGCAACTCTGGTATCGAGAGTTGCATTTGCGGTAAAAATGCTCTACGCTCCTTTTTTGGAGCCTAACGCAGCATTTGTTTGAACTCTCGATACCAGAGTTAAATTTATGGTGCGGCCAGAAAAAAGCCCGCGGAGCGTTAACAGCCCATCTACCGCCGAACTCCAAATCTAGGCCTATATTTGCAATTATTCCTGCTCAGAATAATAATAAATTGACACTATATACATATTGTGGCATAAATAAACACAGAGATATGACAGACAACATTGTTTAGAACAAAAAAAGGAACTTAGGGACATGTAAATATGTTTGCAAAAAATAACATACACACACACACACATATATATATATATATATAAATGTATATACAAGTATGTGAAAAGATATGTACAAATTCTAGCATTAATAATCATTTATAAAAAACAAGAGATAAAAGCATATCATGACTTCTAGAAATACAAATACATATTAATTTATGTGAAAGTATCATATAACAGATTTTTTTTTTTGTATAACAAATAAATATAAAAATAACTTTATGAGATATTATTTGTTGAGGCATAAATCTATCTATTCCTTGGACATTAACAGACGAAAAAATAAAGATTAGCTTAGAGAAATGTGCTTGTTCATGGACAGTTATGAAATGGTATAATTAAAGTTGGGAAAAACCCGAATAACCACGTCATCGATGACTGTTAGTTAACAGCAGTCCGATGCTCATTGCGCCATACTTCACGCACGTGTTTTTTTACGTTTTTTTAAATAAATAAGGGGATCGTATGTGGATCCGCGTCAGCGATGTCTGGCGAGCAAATTGGCGCCGGCGAATGCACTGAGATTGACGCTTTGATAAATATACCCCTTAGTCTTAGCCAAGAGAGGTTTCTCTGAGAGTGTTATTGACACTTTGATTCAAGCTTGTAAGCCACTTAACGCATCTACCATAAGGTGTGGCAGACTTATCTGCACTGGTGTGAAGAGGGTGGTTTTTCTTGGCATAAGGTTAAGGTTGCCAGAATTTTATCTTTTTCTCTAGGAAGGACTGGCGAAGGGTCTATCTGCTAGTTCCCTGAAGGGACAGCTATTGGCCCTGTCCGTGTTGCTGCACAAGACATTAGCTGAGCTTCCGAATGTGCAGTCCCCTTTGTTAAGGCCCTGACTAGGATCAGGCCTGTGTTTAGAAGGGTGGCCCCACCTTGGAGTCTATTCTTCGTGTGTTGCAGCAGGCTCCATTTGTGCCAATGCATAATGTTGACATTAAACTGTTATTCTGAAAGGTTCTGCTTCTGTTGGCTATTACGTCTGCTTGCAGAGTCTCGGAGATTTCAGCCTTGCAATATGACCCCCCTTACCTTGTTTTTCACGCTGATAAGGCGGTTTTACGTACTAAGTTAGGTTTCCTTCCCAAGGTGGTGTCAGATCGTAACAATCAGGAGATTGTTGTTCCTTCCTTGTGTCCCAATCCTTCCTTGGCAAAGGAACGTTTGATCCACAATTTAGATGTGGTTCGTGCCTTGAAGTTTTATCTTCAGGCTACTAAGGAGTTCAGACAATCTTCATCTTGTTTGTCATCTATGCAGGTAAACGTAGGGGTCAGAAGGCCACTACGTCTTCCCTGTCTTTCTGGTTGAGGAGTGTCATCCACCTAGCTTATGAGACAGCGGTACAACAGCCTCCTGAGAGGATTACGGCTTATTCCACTAGAGCAGTAGCTTCTTCCTGGGACTTTAAGAACGAAGCCTCTATTGATCAGATTTGTAAGGCGGCTACCTAGTCCTCCTTACATACTTTTTCTAAATTTTACAAGTTTGATGTGTTTGCTTCGGTTGAAGCAACTTTTGGGAGAAAGGTTTTGCAGGCTGTAAGGCCCTCAGATTAGGGTCCGCCTCCTTTTTGTTCCCTACCGTTATTCTTTCAGTGTCCTCTGGAGCTTGGGCATGGTTTTCCCAACAGTAAGAAATGAAGTCGTGGACTCATCCTGCCTTATGGAAAGAAAACAAAATTTATGCCTACCAGATAAGTTCCTTTCTTTCCTGGCGGGGTCCATGACCCCGTCCGTTAGATATTTTTGTTTGGGCAGCTCCCTTTTTATAATTTCTTCTGGCACCTTTATACCCTGATTTTTCTCCTACTTTTCCTTGTTCCCTCGGCCGAATGACTGGGAGGATAGGGGAAGTGGGAGGGATATTTAAGCCTTTGGCTGGGGTGTCTTTGCCTCCTCCTGGTGGCCTGGTGTTGTTTTTCCCAACAGTAAGGAATGAAATCGTGGACTCTCCCTGCCAGGAAAAAAAGGAATATATCTGGTAAGCATCAATTTAGTTTTTTACCTCTGCAATTACTTAGTATCTAAGCTTCTGCTGACTGCCTCCTTATTTCAGATCTTTTGACAGACTTGCATTTCAGACAATTAGTGCGGACTCCTAAATAACTTCACGTGTGTGAGCACAGTGTTATCTATATGAAACGCATGAACTAATGCCCTCTAGCTGTAGAAAAACTGTTAAATGCATTCAGCTGAGAGGTGGCCTTCAAGGGCGTAGAAATTAGCATATGAGCTTACCTAGGTTAGCTTTCAACTAAGAATACCAAGAAAACAAAGCAAATTTTATGATAAAAGTAAATTAGAAAATTGTTTAAAATGTCACACCCTATCTGAATCATGAAAGTTTAATTTGAACTTTACTATCCCTTTAATTGGCACAATAAAGGGAGGTAATGTAAACATGCTCACCAGGATTTTCAAGTAGTTATTTGCATATGTGTAATAAAATGGGAATTTTCAATGCTTTTTACAATATTGTTGTATGCAAATCTTTTTGCAGTGTGGTCCTTAAAGGGAAACTAAACCCTATTTTTTTTTCTTTCATAATTCAGATAGAGTATGCAGTTTTAAGCAACTTTCTAATTTACAACTATTATCAATTTTTCCTCGTTCTCTTGCTATCTTTATTTGAAAAAGCAAAACTGTAAGCTTAAGAGCCGCCCCATTTTTGGTTCAGTACCTGTGTAGAACTTGCTGATTGATAGCTAAATGTAGCCACCAATCAGCAAGCCGACTCCTAACCTTACATTTCTGCTTTTTAAATAAAGATAGCAAGAGAACAAAGAAAAATTGATAATAGGAGTAAATTAGAAAGGTGCGTAAAATTGCATGCTCTGTCTGAATCATTAAAAACAAATGTGGGTTTATTATTTAACAGTATGGTAAATTAATCAATCAAAAGCTACATAATCATTAAAAAATGACATATTTTAACTAATTCTATAGAATATTTAGGTGTGTTTTATTCCTACATTTTGGGGAGAGCAATAACTGGAGTTGGAAGCTTCCAGGTGAATTAGTGCTGGAACAAGGAGACATGAAAATGAAAACTGAGATTAGCGTGGCTGCTTCTGACTGGTTATTGTACACAGCATCTGGTTGCCTTCAAGGGATGACTGTTTCGTATGAGTTTTTTTTTACTGAGTCTGTAGGGCTGTAATTTTCAAAATTTATAATTGGGTAAATGACCAGACCTGCTATTTCTTCAGTAGGGGGTAAACCATGTGTAAGAAATGTAATCTAGCCCAGGAGTGGATGCAAATGTATAAATATAATGGAACAACTAGGATATTTGAAGAAGTTGCAAAGACGTTATACTTTTGGAATACAGTATACACTATAAAAGTAACAACATTTTTCCATTAGGTCATGAAAATGTGGTGCTTAAACAGGACTATGACTTGCTACCATTTTGTCAATTTAGGTGCTGTGCTGACCATACGATTATGAAAACAAACACATTCTGTGCCTGTGTGCTCTGGAGACATTGGGGTTACTTAAAGGGATACTAAACCCGATTGTTTCTTTTATGATTCAGATAGAGCAGGCAATTTTAAGCTAATTTACTTCTTATAACAGTTCTTTCATTGTTCTCTTGCTATTTTTATATCTTTATATCTTTCCAGTAATCTAAGCTTAGGAGATATCCCATTTTTGGTTCAGCACCTGGGTAGCGCTTGCTGATTGGTGGCTAAATGTAGCGACTAATCAGCAAGCCCTACCCAGGGTGCTGAACGAAAATCGCCCAGGTCCTAAGCGTAGATTCTTGCTTTTTCAAATAAAGATAGCAAGAGAACGAAGAAAAAATGATAAATGGAGTAAATAGGAAGTTGCTTAAAATTGCATGCTCATGAAAGAAAAAAATGAAGTTTTGTATCCCTTTAATACATGCTTCATTTTTTTTTCTTTCTGTTGCTATGTTCTCAGCTATATGCCCAGATTTACCAGGAAATACATTTTCTGTCTAAAAAAAACTTTTTTGTGTTTGTTTTTAAGCCAATTACTTATTGTCTGTTTGAAAAAAGGGGAAGGTTTATGGTGAGGTTGCAGATTAATGGTTAGTGTTTATTGTTATTGTTTAATATTTGATTTCGAAATAGTATTTCTAATCTACAGCTACATTTTATAAATGTAATATTCGAAATAGTTTTTCTAATCAACATTTATCTTTTATAAGTGTAATATTCAAAACCAACATTCAATATCGAAACCAACATTCAAAATAGAAAGTTACATTAGAAACCGGACATGAGATTCAGTTTTCGAATTTTAAAAAATATTCGTTCTTATATTCGATTTTCCAAATTAACAAGACTGTCACTATGTTATAATTAGTGGCAAGCTGTTTATTTGTTATTTTACTATACTAATTCTGAGTTTTGAAAATTAACCCAAATCAGCCATTTCCAATAATACGGACAAAAACGACTGTAATGTATATGTTTGGGTAAGTCTTATCTAAAATCTTAGCTAAAGGGACAACAAACATTTTGTAATAGTAAGATTTTTATCTGTAGTCTTGCAATAAACTAACATAGCGGATGAGTTTGAAAAGGTTTTGAATGCTTAACATCTTGTTTGCTGCAGTTATTTTGCTGCAGTCATGCGGTGATGTGCGATAGATAGCAGTATAGGGAAAAGCACTTTCCCCTTAAAGTCAGCAGTGCCTGCAGCGCCTCCCACAACCCAGCCGATAGACTTGTTAACCGCACAAGTCTCAGTGTGCGAGTGATCACGTGACACTCGCACACTGAGAGCTGTGTGTGTGGGAGGCACTGCAGGCACTGCTGACTTTAAGGGGAAAGTGCTTTTCCCTATACTCCTATCTATCGCACATGCGGTGATGTGCGATAGATAGCAGTAAACATGGCAATTTTTTTTTTTATTTTTTTTTTACAAAAGTGCAGTGGAGCCTGTATTAAAATCGATATAATTAGATTTATTAAGCCACAATGAAATATTATATAATTTGATTTATTGAGCCAATGTGATTTATTTTATTTTTTTTTTTATTTTTTTTTTATTACTTATTCTTTTGGGGGGCTCTGGGGTGTGGGGGGCTCTGGGGGTTCACGTGCGGCTGTGATCCTATGGAGGAGCCTCCACTGCATTCATGGTTCCCTCAATGAACTGTAGCTCCCCAGTGCCGGCAGCACTAATGCAGGCACAGACCATGACACTCCCACCACCATGCTTGACTGTAGGCAAGACACACTTGTCTTGTAGAGCAACAATTATTTTTTTCAGATCCTCAGAGAGTTCTTTGCCATGAGGTGCCATGTTGAACTTCCAGTGACCAGTAAGAGAGACTGAGAGCAATAACACCAAATTTAACAGACCTGCTCCCCATTCACACCTGAGACCTTGTAACACTAATGAGTCACATGACTCCGGGAGGGAAAATGGCTAATTGGGCCCAATTTGGACATTTCCAATTAGGGCTGTACTCACTTTTGTTGCCAACGGTTTAGACATTAAGTGCTGTGTGTTGAGTTATTATGAGGGGACAGCTAATTTACACTGTTATACAGGCTGTACACTCACTACTTTACATTGTAGCAAAGTGTCATGTCTTCAGTGTTGTAACATGAAAAGATATAATAAAATATTTACAAAAATGTGAGGGGTGTACTTTTGTGAGATACTGTATTTACTGTTTAATATCCCTTTAAGTTAGTATAAAGTGAATTGTTTTGCAGTTGGTATCAGCTAAATCCAATAAGGGGAAGATAAGTTGCAGAGTTAGCCTTGAGAAGTCTGCATGGCGCATTTCCAGCTCTTTGAATTAGAAAATCCACAATTTTCAGAGCTTAGAGCTTAATTGCATGAAAAGGGGACAAAATAAATAATTTTAGTATATTTAATTTTTTTATTGAACCTAACTCAACATTTTATATTAAAATCTAAAAATGTTTACTTTCCCTTTAAGGCTTAACAGAGGGAAAAGTCTTCAAATTTCTATCTTTTCATTTCATAAACTTTCCTCAACCCCATTCTTTTACAACTTCTTCCCTTTCTCTCTGTTTCTTTAACTTCTGCCCTAGCTCATCTTTTTAACCAGTCTCTTGCCACTATATTTTCTGATACATTGAAGTATGCATTAATCACACCAATCCTAAAAAAGAACTTCTACAACCCTGTCACTCCTAATTATCTGTCAGTCTCCTTACTTTCCTTTGCCTCAAAACTATTGGAAAGCCTGGTCTCCTAACTCAATTTCTTCCCTACAATCTGGTTTCTGCTCTAAACACTCAACAGAAACTGCACTCACTAAAGTGACAAATAATCGGCTATTAGCCAAAGCAAAAGGCCACTACTCTCTACTTATTCTTCTAGATCTATCTGCTGCTTTTGGCACAGTTGACCAGCATCTCCTTTTACAAATTCTACATTTTTTTGGCATCTGAGACATAGCCCTCTCCTGGTTTGCTTCCCATCTCTCAGATCGCTCATTTAGATATTGCTTTCTATCTTTTCAATTTTTAACCTCCCTTGGTAAGGGTACCACATGGCTCTACATTGAGTCCCTTGCATTTTTCTATCTATACATCCTCCCTTTGAAAACGTATATCTTATTTGGGGTTCCAGTACCACTTGTGTGCTTATGATATCTAAATCTACCTTTCCTATTGTGATATATTTCCCTATTTTGTCAACAAGATTACCAATTGTAACTTGTGTGCTTATGATATCTAAATCTACATTTCTTCTTGTGATATCTCTCCCTATTTACTCAACAAGATTACCAATTGTCTTTCTGCATTTTGCTTTTTGATGTCTTCACACTACCTCCAACTCAATCTGTCTCAAACAGACTTTATTATTTTCGCCTCTCATAGACATCCCACAGCTGATATTTCTCTTACTTTAGGATATTCTATTCTTAAAACTTCATCCGAGGTTTGCTTTATTTTTTTTCACACTGGACATTTAACTCAAATTTTCTTCTTTACCCAAGAAACTACAAAACTACTAATTCACTATTTGTTTCCATTAAAGGGACACTGAACCCAATTTTTTTCTTTTGTGATTCAGATAGAGCATGCAATTTTAAGCAACTTTCTAATTTACTCCTATTATCAATTTTTCTTCTTCTCTTGCTATTTTTATTTAAAAAAGAAGGCATCCAAGTTTTTTTTGGTTTAGGACCCTAGAAAGCGCTTTTTTATTGGTGGGTGAATTTATCAACCAATTAGCAAGTACAACCCAGGTGTGAGGATTCCACTCTGTGTTTTGCATCTCTCCTTCCATTTCCACATCACATGGTTTTACCTTTCCCTTTACTTAAGGGATCACCTGGCATTAAACAGGTGCTTAGTTATTGCAGATAGTACTGTTTCACAGTTTGTTTGTTGCTGCTACTTGGAAATTAAGCCTTCATTTCAGACTCCTTTCTTGATCCTTCCTAATTGGATTCATTGTACTTCTGCTACCTGTTTGCAAACGGACATCATTGCTTTGCAAAATTACAAGCTTCATGTATTTCTACTGAAGTACTGAACTAAACCTGTCAGCCTACCTGGAGTTCAAGCTGTGTGCATTCCCTGCTGCATTACACAGACAAGCCTGGGAGACTACCTTTGTAAAGTAAGGACTATTTATCTGTTTTAAGCTCACATTACATATTGAGCTTAACAACACAGAGTGCTTTGCTTAAATAGAATCTGCTTTCCATTTAACTGCATATATATACAGCCTTAACAACTTAAGCTCTACTCTGCTTATACAAACTTTATGCTCCTTTCAATGTACTTGCTTATTCACAAGACCTGCTCCGGTGTGCTATTTAAAGAGACAGTACAACTAGAAACATCAAGCTGCTCCCTCTCCTCTTTTTTGTACAAACAACCACTCCTGCATAATCTCTTAATTTATTGCAGGCAGGTATATAAAGGAAGTTTAGTGTTGTTTATTAGTGACCATAAAATACTTTTATAATTACTTGCAATTCTACACTGATTCCTATCTGTGAGGCAATAACATATCTGAGCAATCAGTGTGCTTTGATTTGCTGTGCTTGCATTAACAGCAACTTACCTAAGTTTATTATATTTCACCTCAGACTGAATGGTCTATGCTGTCATAATAGCCCAATTGTCTTGGTGATACAAATATATATTTTTTTCATTTGCAGTTGTGGTCTTCCCAAGAGTTGAAACCTAAGTTTTCTCAAGAGTTTTACACCAGGTTGTTCACCAAAAATGGGCCGGCATATAAACTTACATTCTTGCATTTCAAATAAAGATACCAAGAGAATGAAGAACATTTGATAATAGAAGTAAATTAGAAAGTTGCTTAAAATGTCATGCTCTATCTGAATCATGAAAGAAAGAAAAAAATTGGGTTCAGTGTCTCTTTAAGGACTGTATCCTACTCCAACATGTCCTTCCCAAATCCTGCTTCTAACCCTCCAATCTTTTCATGAAAGCTTCAGATAGACTCATCCACCTAAGTCGCCAATCTACACTTGCTGTCCCACTCTGCCATTCCATACACTTTATAATACAGTTCAACATTTTTTTTTTTTTATTATTTTTATATCCAACAATGTATACAATCACAAGTATTTACATATCTGTGCTCCAAAACGTGCAGTACAGTATATTGTCATGCGAAAAAAGAAAAAAGAAACAAACAAAACAAACAATCAGTACATAATTCATGTAGCATTAACATTAAGAAGGATACACTGAAATAATCTCTTCTACTGTTCTACTGTCTGCTATCAATAGTTTATCCTCTGTAGCATAGTTGTATACAACGTTGGGGTTTTTCAAAGAAAATTTACATATATAAGATAAAAAAACTGAAAGAGAAAAAAAAGAAAAAGAAGAAAAGGAAGAGGGAAAAAAAAAAAAAAACAGGAAAAAAAGAGAAAGAAGAGAACCACCTCCGAGCCCGCAAGGCTCCATCTTAGAGACGATAACTCAACACTTTATGGAATATCTCTAAAATTCCTTATCCATGATCCAGGGAATACTTGAAGCAGAACTAACTCAGCAGAACTGATAGAAGAAACAAATGGAGACAAGATGCGCTGCTGAAGTTGCAATGAATAAGTCTTAATAATGGGTGCCCAATCTGACAAAAATATCTTAATTTTTTTCTCTGTAGCTTGTGATAAATGAAAAGATTCAAATATAATTTGAGATTGTATTCCTTTAAGAATTACCCCTAAACTTGGGGGCTTCTTAGCAATCCAAGCTTTAAAAATATTATATCTAACAGTTAATATGATGGTATTCAAAATCCGAGTTTTGGAGTCAGACCTGGGATCAGATATCAGACAGATTATATCTTGCAGAGATAGCGAATAAGCCCCATTATAGAGCCTATTGAACCAGAACTGGACTTTCTGCCATAATTGTTTTATTTTAGGGCAGTTCCATAACATATGAGTAAGATCTGCTACGCCGTATAGGCACCGGGGGCAATCAGCCTTCTTAAGAGGATAAAATTTCACTAACCTGGCGGGGGATAGATAGGATTTATTCAATAATTTGATATGGGATTCCTTCCAGTTTACCGGAATAGGATACTTAGCTACCAATTTGCAACTACCTGCAATCAGCTCTCGATTAATTGTAGGAATGGAGTTAGTCCATGAGTTAACCAGTTTATCATTCAGCAGAGCACCCTGTTTGGTGAGCATTATGTCATAGATTAATGAAATTGAAGTGTTTCCCACTATGAATTTTTGAATAAAGATTTTGACCTCGGACCACTCAGACCTGATAGAAGAATACCAGCTCTGAGAACTAATATAGTGACGGACCTGGAAATAAGCAAACCTGCTCCCTACACCTAATGAATATTTTGATAGAATGGTCTCCCATGGAAGAATCTGGCATTGATCATCCAATAGCTGAACGATATCCTTAAGACCTCTATCCTGCCATTCTACAAATACTTTTTGGTCTATTCCTGGCGGGAACCGCGGGTTAGCTCTTATGGGCAAGAAATCAGAGAAAAAAGGATTCAATGCCAATAAAGCACAAAACTTCTGCCATGCGCATATCGGATTTTTAAAAGATTGTAATAAAAAGACTTCTCGCGGTAATTCTTTTAGGGGACAATGTAGCAGAGCCTTCAAAGACCAAGGGTGAATCAATCTAGATTCGGACTCAAATGAAGTAACCCTATTCGTTTGAGCTATCCAGTCTATAGCTATTTTGAGCAAGGTTGCAATATTATAGTATCTAATATTAGGGAATGCTAACCCGACATTATCAAATTTTTGAGACAATTTTTCCAATGATATACGTGGTTTTTTGGCTTTCCAGATAAACTTGGAAAACCAAGAATTCAATCTATTTAAGTCTTTATTTGTAAGAAATAAAGGAAGATTTTGTATAGGATAAAGAATCCGCGGAAAAAAATATTGTTTTGATCAATTTAACAGACGCAGAGATAGATAGAGGGAGAGCCTTCCATAGCTCAAGATCTTCTTCGATCTTCTGAAGAAGCGGATCAATATTGGCTGAGTACCAATATTTGGGATTTTTGTGAATCTCCAATCCCAGATATTTTATGGCCGGGACTGTACGAAACATTAAATTAGTTTGTCGATTAGCCTCCTTGCCTAGCCACATAAATTCACTTTTGTCCAGATTGGACTTATATCCAGCGAAGGAGCTGAACTCCTCCAGTATATTTACGACCTTAGGGATTGTATCTCTAGTATTCTGGAGACATATTAGGATGTCGTCAGCGTAGAGTAAAACTTTGAGATTTGGATCTAGACCTGATATTCCCGGTAGACTTCCTCTCAATCTGGTTGCCAGCGGCTCAAGAGCTATGTTAAACAAGAGGGGTGACAGAGGACAACCCTGTCTTGTCCCTCTTTCTAATATTATCTTAGGAGAGAGCGTCTGATTAACCAGCAGATAGGATTCTGGTTTCCAGTGGATTTTCTGAATAAAATATAAGAAGTTATCTGCAAAGCCAAATTTCTCTAGAGTTTTAAATAAATGAGTCCACGCTATACTGTCAAAAGCCTTGACTGCGTCCAAGGTAAGGACTGCATTATCATTTGAAATTTTTCTATCTTTGAACTGATCGCTATTCCAGCTAAAATCAACCAACGTGGTTAATCTCCTTATATTTTTAGTAGAATTTCGTGTGGCCATAAATCCGACCTGGTCGGGATGTATAAGTTTATCCAAACACCGTGTAAGTCTAGCAGCAATAATGGACATTAAAATTTTATAATCCGCGTTAAGAACGGAAATTGGCCTGTATGAGGCTGGATCTTCTGGGTTCTTCCCTTTTTTCAGAATTAATGATATATTTGCCGCTGCAAACTGACCTGAAATTGGTTGATTAGAGATATAGTAATAGTTAAACAGTTTCACTAAGACTGGGGTTATTTCCACCGCTAGAGATCTATAGAACTCCGATGGAAACCCATCGGGGCCCGCAGCTTTATTCAATTTAGATACACTAATAGCTTTTAATATTTCCTCAGAAGTAATTGGGGCATTCAGGGCCTCTAATTCCTCATGCTGTAACTGGGGAAGATTAACCTTATCCCAAAAATTTGCTTGATTAATAGGGTTGCTTTCCTGTTTAGAATATAATTGTTTATAGTACTTAAAGAAAACTTCACTTATCTCTTCTGTATTGGTGTATCTTTTATCGCCTTCCCTGATACAGGAAATCAAATTCTTCTTTTTCCTTATTTTAATTAGTCTAGCTAAATTTTTTGCAGAGCTACCGTGGAAGCTTCTGAAATAAAGATTGATTTTGGTCTCATCTTCTAGATGTTTTTGAGTTACCGATATATCCCTTTCCTTTCTTAGTGCTATATAGTTATCCCAGTTCCTAATGGAGCGATCTCCATGATATTTTTTATAGGCATTTTTGACCTGATTAGTAAGTTGTAAGTCTCGTGCACGTTGTTTCTTGTTTTTAATATCCAGAAATGACATGATTTCACCGCGTAATACCGCTTTGGAAGCCTCCCAAAAGGTTTCAATCTTATAAAGATACGAGATATTACGGGTACTATAATCCTTCCACGCCTGTGTTAACCAATGACTATATCTAGGATTATTATAAAGATAACACGGATAAAAAAAAGCCCTGGGCCTTTTATATTTATTATTAACAAGGGATTTCAAAGTTAAAGATATGATTGAGTGGTCCGAGGTCATGATCTCTCCAATTCCAGCCTCTAGTTTACAGATTGAAAGTGGTTCGGAGATTAAAAATAAATCTATCCTGGCAAATGTCCTGTGTGCTTTGGACTCACATGTGAAACCCAATGAATCCGGGTTAAGACTTCGCCAGATATCGGTAAGATGTAATTTATGACAAAACTTGATAAAATATTTAGAGCTTCTCCTATTCTCTGGAAGATTCTTGTCTGAAAATCTATCAATTTCTGGATACATAGCCAAATTAAAATCTCCGCCTATTATAAGGTTCTCTTTTATGAAGGGAAACAATTTAACTTTAACAGACTCCCAAAAGTCATAACAAAATTTATTTGGGCCATAAACATTACAGAGAACATATTTAATTTTATTTATGATAATTTGAATTAGAATAAACCTCGCAGCTGTGTCTGTCTCCACCTGAATAACCTTATACTCCAACGCTTTGTTGATCAAAATTGCTACTCCACATTTTCTCCTGCTGGAAGAGGAAGCAATTACCTCTCCCACCCATTGTATCTTAAGTTTAGCTACTTCCTGCTCTGTGAGATGAGTCTCTTGGATAAAAGCAATATCTGGTTTTTGTTTAGCCAATAGCTTAATAATCAACTTACGTTTCATAGGAGAGACAATCCCCCCTACATTCCAAGATAAAAATTTAATATCCATTACCGACTCTTAACTGCTCAGGCAGGTAGAGATTCCTCTTGCGGGCCCAATGGAGAGAAAAAAGAGAAGAAAGAAAAAAAAAAAAAAAAAAAAAAAAGAAAGAAGGAAAACACACCTAATAAAAAAAACAAAAAAAACCTGGTTCTTTCTCATGGACACTTTCCCAATAAAACAAAAACAAACTTTACTATCTAATAAGCTCTTCATATATCGGAGACCAGGTAGGAGCCTGGAATACCTAGATAATATATTATTGTTCATTTATAAATTTTTTGACTTCTCCCATCTCACGAAAGAGTTTTCTGGCACCATCCTGTTCTACAATTATACTGGCAGGATATATCATCCACGCATTATAGCCTTTATTAATGAGTTGTGAGCAGAGTGGTGCCATTTTCTTTCTCCTTAGAGAGGTTTCTACCGAATAATCTTGAAACAGTAAAATTTTATTGTTTCCAAACATAAGAGGTTCAATTCTTTTTTTGAATAACCTAAGAAATTCCACCTTATCTTGGTAATTCAAGATTCTAAAGATACACATTCTATTTGAGCGTGATCCCTCAGACTGGGTTTTTTTTGTTCCTGATCTATGAGCTCTCTCTATAACAATGGGGAGTCTCTGCTGGGGGAAGCCTAAGGCCAGAGGCAACGTAAAAGATGTAAACTGGTATAGATCTTGAAATTCTGGAGTCTCAGGGAGGCCAATAATTCGAATGTTATTGCGTCTGGAACGATCTTCCAGGTCGTCCAGACGCGATTGCAAATTAGTAATTCTAGAGCTCTGTTTGGATATAATATCAACTTGAACATTCGCTTGATCTTCTAGCTCAGACACTCTATTCTCCATCTCTAACATTCTATTAGAAAATTGTTTAACCTCCAGGGATAAATTAGAAATTACTGATGAGATTGTGCCTAATTCGGCCTTTATTATTTCAAATTGTGGAGAAAATAAATCGGTTAAGTGAGAAATTAACAACTGCGTGTCATTTGTATTAGCGAGTGTCTCACTAGAGCTATTTAAACTAGGGTCACCCTGTTTAGTTTTTTTATCCTTGACTTTGGCCGGCATTCTGGGTGAAGATGCTTTGGCTTGGGTTACAAATCTTTCCATAAAAGGAGAAGAAGAGGGCCAAAACAGCTAAGGAAAAGGAGAGAGGAAGAGGAAAAAAAAAAAAAAAAAAAATTAAAAAAAAAAGGAAGGGGTGTAAGTGAAAAGGTGGGGATTATCAACTCCCTAATGTGAAGAGTGAGAATGAGGTGAAAAAATCGACACACAAAACCAAAAAAAAAAAAAAAAAAAAGAGGGGGTGTAAGTAAAAAAGGTGAGGATTATCGGATTATCAACTACGTGAAAAGATGGCACACAAAAGAGAAAAAAAAAACAACAAAAAAAAAAAAAACAGTTCAACATTTTAACCCTAACATCCAAAGCACCCAGCAACCTCACTCCCAACTATATTTCCTCACTAATTTCTAAATACTCCCAACTCCCCCTCATCATTCTGCGACCTTCATCTCTCCTCTACTATCATCTCTACTTCCCTCTTTCACCTCTAAGTCTTCTCACATGCTGTTCCTGTCCTCTGGAACTCTCTACCCCACTCCATCAGACTGCTTCAAACCTTGTATAGATTGAGGCGCTCTTTGAAAAACACCTATTAAGAGAGGATTACCATCTCTTCTAATTGTTTCTCTACATCCTAACCAACATAAATATTGAACTGCTGCAAGTACAATCCGTTTGACAAGCTAAACTAAACCTTAATTCTCCCAACCCTCAGCCTCTAGACTGTAAGTTCTCTGGAGCAGGGCTTTCCTCTTGTAGTCAATCATGCATCTGTATCTTACCCCTAATTGTCTCTATTGTATACCCCTACTTATTTATGCAGTGATTTGGAATTTGGCTGCACTATACAAATAAATAATAGTAATAAAAATAATAACCTTTGCTACAAAAATAGTTACTTCCTTAAAGAGCAGATATCTAAATGTTTTAGCTTTTCCCACAGAAACAAATAAATTAACAATAAAAGACTTGTGGTAAACAGAAGGGAAATGATAAATAAGGTTTAAAAATTACGGCATTAAAATGTCATATTTGAAGCTATGCCAAGTATAACAGAAATATCATTCATCTCTCTAGCCTCTTCAGTCCTTTGAACATCTAGACTTGTCTCTGAAGTTGTATAATTCAAAACAATTACTGCTGATAATGCTTTAATCTATGGGAGAATTCTTCATGATAAAAAGCAAAATGTTGTTGATTCACCAGTGCATGTAGTATGTGCGTGTATATATATATATATATATATATATATATATATATATATAATATGTAACTTCACCAAAAGACAGAAACAAACCAGGATTTTTTTCAAACGTGGAGTCAAAATTTATTGACGTTTCGGGGAGTAAACCTCCCCTTCCTCAGAACATATGGTGCATACAAACATGTGCTTAAATAAGTGAACAACCACACAGTAACCTCCCATTTCCTGTCCCAAAAAGGCACCAAAATTACATCATATCCTCTGTGCAACCCAATGACCCAGGAAGTTCTAATCCACAATCACTTCCGGTATCTACTCTTTTAACAAAATAGCCAAAATCACTCAAACATACTTGATTCTAAGATATAAACTAAACTAAACAATACATCCTTCTGTATATATCATAAACAGGGTATAACTACCTCAATCTGATCTTGCCACATTTCTGGCATGTAACCGCTATGTGTATATGTCTACTGGCGGAAGTGACGTCACTTCCATTTCCGGTGTACACGGACGTGTGTCACTTCCGCTAAAATAACGTGCATGCATTCACCCAACATACCATGTTTTATCGGTTCCAAAGCAATTTGCATATCACCATGATGTAAATTGGCACATTTAGAAAAGACAGGTAAATATAAACAGTGTTATCAGTGCATTCCTTGGATACTAAAAAACCACACTTCGCAAACCGTGCATTCTAAATATAAATGAAAATTAAAATTAAAAGTAGGAGGATGGATACTGACAGACATATGACAAGTCTGACATTAACATACATAACCATAGATACTAGCCATGGTTACCTACTACGAGGAGTCATACCCCCTTACTCTTTGGATTATCAACATTATCACATGTGACCTAGAACAACAATACATATTCTGCTAGGTTTCAAATTTGTCTAAAATTCAACATGGGAATATACCACAATCATAAACTGCTACAGAATGAGTAGTATATATAATGCATTCATAATGCACAAAGGCCGAACCAGTAACTGTAACACCGCCACCAAGGTCTAGGGAGTGTAACACGGTCGACCACATGAGTCAAAAAGGATCAATGCCACCCACTGCAACACACTATACTGTACAAGGGTAGGCATCCCAGCTAAAGGCGGAAAGCCACCCTCACAGTTCCCATCCACAACCTGCAGGTGCCACAGTCCTAGCCGGCACCTGTGAACACTACCTTACACTAAGCTTAATACCACGTCATATCAAAGCACCAAAGTCCGGTGGAGAGTTAAGTCCCTTAGGGTGCATAGTCCCCAATCGGAACATCCATTCTGGTTCCCCTCTTAGCAGTAGTAATAGTTTATTCCTATCTCCTCCACGTGTTAACTTTGGAATATGGTCAATGAGAATAAACTTGATAGCAGATACCGCATGCTTCACTGTCAGCCAGTGGTGTGCCACTGGTTGATCGGATTCCCCTTTCTTAAAGGCTGATCTAATCGCAGCTCGATGGTTAGCCATTCTTTTGCGTATTGTCCCCTGAGTTTTTCCTATGTAATGTAGACCACATGGACAGATGATCACGTAAACTAGAAAAGTAGTAGTGCAGGTAATCGGGTGATTGATGGTATATACTTGGTTTCCATGTGGATGATTAAACTTTTTGGTGGCTATCATAGCGTTACAAGTTGTACAATTGGGGCACCGAAAGCATCCTTTGCGTGTGCCTTGACGTTCTTCCTTAGTATAACTCTTGACTGGATCTGTAATCACCAAGAGATCCTTGAGTTTAGTACTACGTCTGTATCCGACCAAAGGGCGAGTGTTCTGTGCAAATTTTAATTTAGGATCGTAGAGTAAAATATGCCAGTGTTCCCTGATAGACTGTCCAACCCTAGATGTATTGGGCGCAAAAGTAGTTGTAAAAATAACATTTCTATCAAGGTCCTGACGTTGGTCTTTCTTCAGCAGCAGTATATCCTGTGTGGTATCCTTAATATTTTCCTTAACTGCTTCAAGAACTGTGATGGGATAGCCTCTTTGGGCAAATCTATTTTGCATCTCTCATACCTGTGACTCCCCCTTCTCTCTGCTAGAATTGTTTCTAATGGCCCTTATATACTGTGATTTAATAATCCCTTGCACTAAAGATGGTGGATGACAACTCTGGGCCATTGAAAGGGAGTTGCAATCAGTTGGCTTAGAGTACAACGTTGTCTCAAGCCTTGTCAGTTCCTTAGTAATCATCAAATCCAAAAATTCAATGTGATGATCACTAAACGACATCTTAAACCTGACCATAGTGTCAGTGTTGCTGTCAGGGTTCCCTCTCCAGATCAATAGGATGTCATCGATGTACCCCTTGTAGAAAACCACTTGAGGCACATTGTGACACCATAGATAGCGGTCCTCAAAACCTGCCATGAACAAATTGTCGTACAATGGGGCCATATTCGACCGCACCGCCGTCCCCGCAACCTGGAGAAAAAAGTAATTCTCAAACTTATAATAATAATTTTTTGCGGGGACGGCGATGGGGTTGAATATGGCCCCATCGTACGCCAATTTGTTCATGGCAGATTTTGAGATCTGCTATCTATGGTAGTGGCAGTTAAAAAAAATGTTTACCTGCACTTTTAATTTCTACCTACAGGTGTCACTGTTCTGTTCTATCCCAATGTAAATATTTGCTACGTTCCTCTCTTTTCAATTTCCTCCCACTTCCTGAACTCCAGTGCGCTACAGGCTAACAGCACATTGCAGAAAATGTAAGTCAGGGCTTAACAAATGTATTCTAGGAGTAAAGGAGCCAACCAAAATACTTAGACAGATTTTTTTTTGTTCTTTAATAAGTGTGTATGTGTATATGTTGTGTGTGGGTCTGTATATATGTTGTATGTGTGTGTGTGTATATATGTTGTGTGTGTGTATATCTTGTGTGTGTGTGTATATCTTGTGTGTGTGTGTGTGTGTGTGTGTGTGTGTATGGTGTGTGTGTTTATATGGTGTGTGTGTGTGTATATTGTGTGTGTTGTGTGTATATGTTGTGTGTGTGTATATGTTGTGTGTATATATGTGTATATGTTGTGTGTGTATATGTGTATATGTTGTGTGTGTGTGCATATGCTGTGCATGTGTATATATGGTGTGTGTGTATGTTGTGTGTGTATGTGTATATGTTCTGTGTGTGTATATGGTGTGTGTATATTGTGTGTGTGTATATATATTGTGTGTGTGTTTATATGGTGTGTGTATATATATATATATATATATATATATATACACACACATATATACATATATATATATATATATATGTACATATATACATACATATACACACATACTAATTTCTAAGTGCCATCCTTTAGAAAGCATATACAGTATTATACATCAGCAGTATACGCATGGAGCAGCAGCCCCTCCAAACTAAGCATATAGACCCCAGCAGTACAGTAGAGCAGGTTCCCAGGCAGACTGACACTGTGAGAACGTACAGCAGACATCAGCGAGGCTGCACATAAACCTGTCCTCATGCACACCGAGTAAGGGCAACAGACACAGCAGAAACATTTTCACTAAAAAAATTCTCATTGCAGAAAATGAAAAAAGTTCTGCCTCTGGGTGCCCAATTAGAACCAGATGAACTAAGTATGTTGCAGTTTCTGATAACATGCATACTATTCTGAGCTCTTTAGTTTTCAAAGCAACTTTGCAATGTGTACTGCTATAAAAGGCTGCTTTGTCGATCAAATGTTTGCAAGGCTAGACAATTAGAGTCACTTACCCCTCTCCATTTCAGGATGCATTCACTTAGTTAAAATGATCATTTTCTCTAAACGTTTATGTCCATTAAATAATTTCTGCACTTAGAGAAGAGAGATCTTAAAATCTAAAATATAGAGCTTTCAGAAATTGATAGAATCAGCACCACAGGGCATCCAAACCTACAGCTCTATTATTGGTCTGCATTGGCGAAATTTGTGATAGATTGGTTGTGTAATTATGGACACTTCACAATTAAAAAATTAGAACAAGAACTAATCAAACCCTGGTCACTAGCCACCCTTTCATATCTTGTTGCTCTTTATTTGCTGCACCTCTCTGACAATCCCTACACTGGCTTTCTCTTGCCTTCAGAATTAAACACAAAGTTCTGACTCTCACATACAAGGCCCTTAATTGCACTGCTCCCCTCTATACCTCAGACCTTGTCTCCAGATACTCTCCCTTCCGTCCCCTTCGCTCTGCTCACGGCCTCCTCTTCTCTTCCACTCTTGTTACCTTCTCACATTGCCATCTATAGGACTTCTCCAGACTGGCCCCTATTTTGTGGAACTCTCACTCCACAAGACTCTCCCTTAGTTTTGAAAGTTTCAAGCACTCCCTAAAGACTCTAGTGTTCAGAGATGCATGCAACATACGCTAACCTTTCCTTATCCTGATTCCTCCCCTCCTTTCTTATCCCCTTGAACCCCTTTAGCATGTAAGTCTATGAGCCTAGTTTTTTGAAGATCACCTTCATAAGAGCTGATTACAACAGTGCAACTCTCGGCAGGGTCCTCTACCCACTTGATACCTATAAATGTTACCTTGCATATCATGCCTATGTTTATAGTGCTGTGGAATCTGTTGATGCTCTACAAATAGCTGATAATAATAATAATCTATCTGCAACCCAAACCTCAAAACTATTGGATGTCCTTGCTCCCTTTAGAGAGCTTTTTAGGGCCTGGCGTTCCATATGTAAGTGCATGGCATACACGCTTCTACTAGGGATAACAAAGCTAGTATTACTGGGATATGAGATACCTGGATAGTGGATACACATCATGGGGACTCAGATTCCTACATCTCAAATACAAGATAGTTTAGCTAAAATTAAGAAAGCCACACATTCGCATCTATGGGACTCCTGGGTCAGACTAATATATAATACATATAGTACACCAAGGTTATACAAGAAACTGCCTTTATAAGTTCCTAATATATACCCCAAATGCAGCGCCCTTGATCCCAACATTCTTCATCTTGTTTGGAAATGCTCATGTTTAACTAGATTTTGGGTAATGTTAGCCCATTGGCTGTAACAAAAATGTAATATACAGACAGATCTGGTTAAAATGACATAAAACCCCACATTTTCTTTAATGATTCAGATAGAAAATAAAAAAATGTTATTGAGGTTTTGCAAAAAAAGGAAAAATGTACAATACATACCATGAAACAGAAACAGCATAATTCCAGTTAAACAATAAACAATTACATAAATAATAATTAGTATGGATGACATAATATGGATTTCAGAAACGTCCATTTTATAATAATTATAGCACTTTGTATGCGACTATTTAGCTGGCCACATATGAGCCTTCTATTTACAAAAAGATATGAGTAAAATATGATATTCACGCTTGTGACCCCAATGGGGTCCAATGATCTCAGTGTGGTTATATCAGCAGGTAAGCACCGCTTATAATAGACTAGTGTAGCTAGTATTCAAGAGTGAGTATAAGATAAATGAAAGAATGTAGTATATAAGAGTAAAAATATATAAGTATTCTTAGATTTGTGATCAATGATAACGCTTATAAGCTTTAAGCAAATTATATATATAAAACAAAGCTTGGTTGTCAAACATTTGAGTAGTATATGATCTATGGAACTGTGGAGATTAGTGACGTATCAAATAACTCATTTTCAGTCATTTTCCATTTGACCTAAGCCATCTCAACAGATAGGAATAAGAACCTTAGGTTTCAGGGTTTTCTATGAATATTGTAAGGTTTTAACTTGGAGTGTAAGATCCTCTTGGAGGTCTAATAAAAGTTAGATTTGGGAGGATGAACTGTACGAGAATTGGAGGCTCTTAAGTTATTTATATCGACCTTATCTAGGAGTGTATATAAAATATTAGTACTGCTGTACCCCTACCTAGCAGATAGGATTATTAATAGAGCTCTTAAATAAGTACTAGTATATACAAGGGTAGTTCAGTATGCATTATGTAACCCTAAGAAATAAAGGAGTCTTCTAATTAGTACTTGGGGGAGGGGGGATAAAGCTAATTCCTGTGCTCTGATTCCTGCTTAAGGCAGGGTATAGTGATCCTCAATGCCTCAGCCGCTGACAGAGGGGCCACAAGTAGTTGGCCAGGAATTATTAGGATACTGATATCAAATATAGTTACCCTATTGCTACTCCTAACCACAGAAAAAATATCTTTGAAGTATAAGGGTTAACATTAGAACTTGTAATAAAACATGTTAAACAGGATTACTTAAAACCTATAAGTACAAATGTATGTATATAAGGAGTGGTTGGAAAAAAACTGTCATCAGAAAACAATATCATGGTTTGGAAAGCATTGATCATTAGTGACTTTAAACTTATTATCCTATTCCAACCTTCAGGACATGTGAGAACGTGTGATATAGATATGGGTAAAGATATAAAAGTCTCCGGTATGTGCAGAGAAATAGGACTCTTATGCACTAGCCTGACTTTGTATTATCTTGGAGCGTGTTATGGCAGTTCTGATGGTCATAGAAGTCCGGAGTTGCTATCGTCCGGTATGGACTCCCTGCAGTGAAATGACAGCCGCACTCTGTAACTGTGAGGCAGGGCCCTCCTCAAGCAATGTATAAGAGTTCAGTGTAGTGCCTACAATGGTATCAGAAAGTGCTGCAGGCCGTTGGGTGACTAATCCACCATCTCTAGTATTCCCTCCTTGCTCTCTAGTGTCTGATTGAGCTGTCAACTCAGGCAGCTGGACCTCGGCTCTGCACTGGAAAACTTCTGCCCTCGCATCTAATGTAACCCATCCGGGGCTAACGATCTCCTCTGGGACCCAATGCCTTGAGTCATTTAGGGCTGTTGAAACATAGGGGAGTATCTCTGCCAACTCTCGTTCGGGAAGTGAGATGTAGGGCATTTCGAACTCTGTTGAAGGTTTTGAGACTCTGTAAAGGGACTACAAACTTCTCGCAGAGAGTTCCACTCTCCTGTGAAAACTTCTTGGAGCTTAAAAAAATGCGCATTTAGCTTTACCTCCATCTCCCTTAGCATTGCTAGGCTGCAGCCTCCATTTTGATTGCTCCATTATGCAGGAGTAGTTTCTTCTTATCTGGTTTAGTGCTTTCTTCTTATCTGGTTGTGATTGATGCGTATGCACAGTGCATGTTCATGGCTTTTAATCAAGGACATGCATGCAGCCCATGCATCAATCAGAGGCTCTATATGTATATATTCCAGAGATTGGCACAGTGGATGTGTAATCTGTACAATTCTCATAGAACAAAAACAAAGCTCTAGTTTCCATTGATGTGGTCAATTGTGGAAACTGGTGATAAAACTATTTGTCTCCATTAAAGTATATGGAGATTTTTTTTTTACGTTACCACCAGTTTCAACACTTTACCACCTCAATGGAAACTATGCAAAATAGTGGTAGATTTAATGTTTATTTACAAGAAAATAAACTCTTACAATCAGTATAATAACATATAAAATAAAATAGAAATGTGTTCACTAGGAATTAAATAATGTCATGCCTGTTATTCCTGCAAAAGCAAATACTTTCTGTAATCTTTTGCTCTTTTGTACTTTATGTCCCTTACCTCTTGTTTTTTTTTTTATTTTGTTTTTTTTTTAGCTTCAGTTTATGTTTACAAAATATGAATATGACATTTTTCCAGGATCCAGACATGATCTGGGAATCAAATCAAATTTGTAATGGAAAAAAAAAAAACGTAGGCTGTATAAATGAACCAATTCAATGTTTCAAATTCATGTGTGATAATAATCAGCAAATTAACCTGTCATCATAAATTGTGTAACTATATAGCAATATATACAGCCATATATCAAACATTTTACTTTTTATTTTCTAATTTCACTGTAATCCTATGTAAATTACATTAACTAGATTAATTTGATTAATTTGAAGCTGATATATTTTCATTATCATTTACTTATTGTTAATATTTTCCTTATCAGTTCATTATATAGTTCCTATTGCTGTTGTGAATTAGTAAACTGGTGGTTGCAACAAGTAGGTCCATTAACCTTCAACCCAAAAAGACACGATACGGTACTTTGCCTATTGTACCGTTCGAGCTGCAGGAAGTTCCAGCAGTCTCAGCTTTTAAGTTACAGCTGAGAGATTCAGTTCCTGAGCTCCAGGAATCTGCCTGCATATGGAATTGGAGCACGATCACGAGTGGTATATTGATTATTATATCTATTTTGCACTATATTATAATAATGGGGGTCACAACCAAAATTTAAATGCAAAAAGAGGTCCCAGGTTAGCTCTGCGTTAAAGTGCTGTTATAGTGAAAAAAAATTACATTCTGTCATTAGTGCATGTAATCTTATCACCCTGAAAATCTGTGTTCAACTCCCTCAAAGATACAGTAAAATACTGCCCAGGAGCTGCAGAGAACTGCTGGTCCAGTGCGGAAACTGCTGCTGACTCAATCAGCAGCATTAGCAGCATGACCCAGCTGTGCTACTAGCGCTGCTGATTGGCTCAGGAGCAGTTTCCGCTAAGTACCAGCAGTTCTCTGTTCCACCTGAGCAGTATTTTGCCTTTGCATTTAACCCCTGTCTGATCAAGGCCTAGGGGCCTATCTATCAAGCTCCGAATGGAGCTTGATGCTCTGTGTTTCTGGCGAGCCTGCAGGCTCGCCGGAAACAGCAGTTATGAAGCAGCGGTCACAAAGTCCGCTGCTCCATAACCTGTCCACCTGCTCTGAGCAGGCGGACAGACATCGCCGGAATTCAACCCGATCGAGTACGATCGGGTTGATTGACACCCCCCTGATGGTTGCCGATTGGCCGCGAGTCTGCAGGGGGCGGCGTTGCACCAGCAGCTCTTGTGAGCTGCTGGTGCAATGCTGAATACGGAGAGCGTATTGCTCTCCGTATTCAGCGAGATCTGGCGGACCTGATCCGCACTGGCGGATCAGGTCCGCCAGACTTTGTTAAATATAGGCCCTTGTTTCCATTGTTGCTGTATTTAAATTGTGTAAACTGGTGATTCGTTAAACCATTTAATTTTATCACTATCGACCCTACAAATCTATGCAGGTTCTTTAATGATAAAAAGTCTATGGTTTCTCTTACTGTTGTAAATTGTGTAAACAGGTGGTAAAATAAAAGATCTTTCTAGACTTTAATGGAGATACTTTTCTCTTGTTAAGTGTAGTCAGTCCACGGGTCATCCATTATTTATGGGATTATATCTCTTCCCCAACAGGAAGTTGCAAGAGGATCACCCAAGCAGAGCTGCTATATATCTCCTCCCCTCACATGCCATATCCAGTCATTCTCTTGCAACCTAACTAAAGATAGGTCGTTGTGAGAGGTCTGTGGTGTTTTTAAACTTAGTTTATTTCTTCAATCAAAAGTTTGTTATTTTAAATGGCACCGGAGTGTGCTGTTTGTTTCTCAGGCAGCATTAGAAGAAGAATCTGCCTGCGTTTTCTATGATCTTAGCAGACGTAACTAAGATCCACTGGCTGTTCTCGCACATTCTGAGGAGTGAGGTAACTTCAGAAAAAGGGAATAGCATGCAGGGCCCCCCTGCAAACGAGGTATGTGCAGTAAATTACTTTTCTAAGCAATGGAATTGACTGAGAAAATACTGCTGATACCAATGTAACGTAAGTTCAGTCTTAAATGCAGTGGTAGCGACTGGTATTAGGCTGATGAGTGTGTGTACACTGAAGTATTTTTCTAGGGAATGGAATTTGACTCAGAAAATACTGTTAATACTGAAGTAATGTATGAGCCTTAACTGCAGTAAAAGCGACTGGTAGCAGGCTTATTAATAACACTTCATAACTTTTAAAATGTATGTTCAAAACGTTTACTGGCATGTTAATCGTTTTTTGTGAGGTACTTGGTGATAAAACTTATTGGGGCATGATTTTTACCACATGGCTAACTTTTGTTTCTGCATAGAAACAGTTAACTGAGCTTCCCCACTGTTGTAATATGAGTGGGAGGGGCCTATTTTAGCGCTTTTTTGCGCAGTAAAAATTCAGTCACAATCTTCCTACTTCATCCTCCATGATCCAGGACGTCTCTAGAGAGCTCAGGGGTCTTCAAAATTCATTTTGAGGGAGGTAATCAGTCACAGCAGACCTGTGACAGTGTGTTTGACTGTGATAAAAACGTTAATTATTAAATTGTTATCCGTTTTTTGGGTATTAAGGGGTTAATCATCCATTTGCTGGTGGGTGCAATCCTTTGCTAACTTAATACATTACTGTGAAAATTTGGTTGCTATAACTAATTTGGTTCATTGTTATTTCAACTGTGACAGCTTTTTTGTGCTTCTTAAAGGCACAGTAGCGTTTTTTATATTGCTTGTAAATTTATTTGAAAAGTATTTTCCAAGCTTGCTAGTCTCATTGCTAGTCTGTTTAAACATGTCTGACACAGATGAATCTGTTTGTTCACTATGTATGAAGGCCAATGTGGAACCCAACAGAAATATGTGTACCAATTGTATTGATATTACTTTAAATAAAAGTCAGTCTTTACATGTAAAGAAATTATCACCAGACAACAAGGGGGAAGTTATGCCGACTAACTCTCCTCACGTGTCAGTACCTTCGCCTCCCGCTCAGGAGGTGCGTGATTTTGTGGCGCCAAGTACATCAGGGAGGCCCTTACAAATCACTTTGCAAGACATGGCTACTGTTATGACAGAAGTATTATCTAAATTGCCAGAATTAAGAGGCAAGCGTGATAGCTCTGGGTTAAGGACAGAGCGCGCTGATGATGTGAGAGCCATGTCCGATACTGCGTCACAATTTGCAGAACATGAAGACGGAGAGCTTCATTCTGTGGGTGACGGATCTGATCCAGGGAGACTGGATTCAGAGATTTCTAGTTTTAAATTTAAGCTTGAGAACCTCTGCATATTGCTAGGGGAGGTATTAGCGGCTCTGAATGATTGTAACACGGTTGCAATTCCAGAAAAATTATGTAGGTTGGATAGATACTATGCGGTACCGGTGTGTACTGACGTGTTTCCTATACCTAAAAGGCTTACAGAGATTATTAGCAAGGAGTGGGATAGACCCGGTGTGCCTTTTTCCCCTCCTCCCATATTTAGGAACATTTTTCCTATAGACGCCACCACACGAGACTTATGGCATTTCTACGCTGTGTACAAGACCTCTTACTAATGGGGGTGATCCACCCAGTTCCGCGGACGGAACACGGACAAGGATTCTATTCAAATCTGTTTGTGGTTCCCAAGAAAGAGGGAGCCTTCAGACCAATCTTGGACTTAAAAATCCTAAACAAATTCCTAAGAGTTCCATCATTCAAAATGGAAACTATTCGAACCATCCTACCCATGATCCAAGAGGGTCAGTACATGACCACAGTGGACTTAAAGGGTGCCTACCTTCACATACCGATTCACAAGGATCAGTATCGGTACCTAAGATTTGCCTTCCTAGACAGGCATTACCAGTTTGTAGCTCTTCCCTTCGTGTTAGCTACGGCTCCAAGAATCTTTACAAAGGTTCTGGGCTCACTTCTGGCGGTACTAAGACCGCGAGGCATAGCGGTGGCTCCGTACCTAGACGACATTCTGATACAAGCGTCAAGTTTTCAAACTGCCAAGTCTCATACAGAGATAGTTCTGGCATTTCTGAGGTCGCATGGGTGGAAGGTGAACGTGGAAAAGAGTTCTCTATTACCACTCACAAGGGTTCCCTTCCTAGGGACTCTTATAGATTCTGTAGAGATGAAAATTTACCTGACGGAGGCCAGGTTATCAAAACTTCTAAATGCTTGCCGTGCCCTTCATTCCATTCCACACCCGTCAGTAGCTCAGTTCATGGAAGTAATCGGCTTAATGGTAGCGGCAATGGACATAGTACCATTTGCGCACCTGCATCTCAGACCGCTGCAATTGTGCATGCTAAGTCAGTGGAATGGGGATTACTCAGATTTGTCCCCTCTTCTAAATCTGGATCAAGAGACCAGAGATTCTCTTTTATGGTGGCTTTCTCGGCCCCACCTGTCCAAGGGGATGACCTTTCGCAGGCCAGATTGGACGATTGTAACAACAGACGCCAGCCTTCTAGGTTGGGGCGCAGTCTGGAATTCCCTGAAGGCTCAGGGATCATGGACTCAGGAGGAGAAACTCCTCCCAATAAATATTCTGGAGTTTAGAGCAATATTCAATGCTCTTCTAGCTTGGCCTCAGTTAGCAACTCTGAGGTTCATCAGATTTCAGTCGGACAACATCACGACTGTGGCTTACATCAATCATCAAGGGGGAACCAGGAGTTCCCTAGCGATGTTGGAAGTCTCAAAGATAATTCGCTGGGCAGAGTCTCACTCTTGCCACCTGTCAGCGATCTACATCCCAGGCGTGGAGAACTGGGAGGCGGATTTCCTAAGTCGCCAGACTTTTCATCCGGGGGAGTGGGAACTTCATCCGGAGGTCTTCGCTCAACTGATTCATCGTTGGGGCAAACCAGATCTGGATCTCATGGCATCTCGCCAGAACGCCAAGCTTCCTTGTTACGGATCCAGGTCCAGGGACCCGGGAGCGGTGCTGATAGATGCTCTGACAGCCCCTTAGGTTTTCAACATGGCTTATGTGTTTCCACCATTTCCGATGCTTCCTTGACTGATTGCCAAGATCAAACAGGAGAGAGCATCGGTGATTCTGATAGCGCCTGCGTGGCCACGCAGGACCTGGTATGCAGACCTATTGGACATGTCGTCCTGTCCACCATGGTCTCTGCCTCTGAGGCAGGACCTTCTAATTCAGGGTCCTTTCAACCATCCAAATCTAATTTCTCTGAGGCTGACTGCATGGAGATTGAACGCTTGATTCTATCAAAGCGTGGCTTCTCGGAGTCGGTTATTGATACCTTAATACAGGCTAGGAAACCTGTTACCAGAAGAATTTACCATAAGATATGGCGTAAATATTTATATTGGTGCGAATCCAAGAGTTACTCATGGAGTAAGGTTAGGATTCCTAGGATATTGTCTTTTCTACAAGAGGGTTTAGAAAAGGGCTTATCCGCTAGTTCGTTAAAGGGACAGATTTCTGCTCTGTCCATTCTTCTACACAAGCTTCTGGCAGAAGTTCCAGACGTTCAGGCTTTTTGTCAGGCTTTGGCTAGGATTAAGCCTGTGTTTAAGACTGTTGCTCCGCCGTGGAGCTTAAAATTAGTTCTTAACGTTCTGCAATGCCTTCCGTTTGAACCCCTTCATTCCATTGATATCAAGCTGTTATCTTGGAAAGTTCTGTTTTTGATGGCTATTTCCTCGGCTCGAAGAGTCTCTGAGTTATCTGCCTTACATTGTGATTCTCCTTATCTGATCTTTCATTCAGACAAGGTAGTTCTGCGTACTAAACCTGGGTTTTTACCTAAGGTTGTTTCTAACAGGAATATCAATCAAGAGATTGTTGTTCCATCATTATGTCCTAATCCTTCTTCAAAGAAGGAACGTCTTTTGCATAATTTAGACGTAGTCCGTGCCCTGAAGTTCTACTTACAGGCAACTAAAGATTTTCGGCAAAATTCTTCTCTGTTTGTCGTTTACTCTCGACAGAGGAGAGGTCAAAAGGCTTCGGCTACCTCTCTCTCCTTTTGGCTTTGTAGCATAATACGTTTAGCCTATGAGACTGCTGGACAGCAGCCTCCTGAAAGGATTACAGCTCATTCTACTAGAGCTGTGGCTTCCACCTGGGCCTTTAAAAATGAGGCCTCTGTTGAACAGATTTGCAAGGCTGCAACTTGGTCTTCACTTCACACTTTTTCAAAATTTTACAAATTTGACACTTTTGCTTCTTCGGAGGCTATTTTTGGGAGAAAGGTACTTCAGGCAGTGGTTCCCTCCGTTTAAAGTTCCTGCCTTGTCCCTCCCTTCATCCGTGTACTTTAGCTTTAGTATTGGTATCCCATAAGTAATGGATGACCCGTGGACTGACTACACTTAACAAGAGAAAACATAATTTATGCTTACCTGATAAATTTATTTCTCTTGTAGTGTATTCAGTCCACGGCCCGCCCTGTCTTTTAAGGCAGTTCTAAATTTTAATTAAACTCCAGTCACCACTGCACCCTATGGTTTCTCCTTTCTCGTCTTGTTTCGGTCGAATGACTGGATATGACATGTGAGGGGAGGAGCTATATAGCAGCTCTGCTTGGGTGATCCTCTTGCAACTTCCTGTTGGGGAAGAGATATAATCCCATAAGTAATGGATGTCCCGTGGACTGACTAGACTACAAGAGAAATAAATTTATCAGGTAAGCATAAATTATGTTTTTACCACAGTTTACACCAGCAGTGAAAACTAGGCCTAAGTGTTCTCATGTGCTCATTAACCACTGTGTAGGAGGTAGCAGTTCCAGCAGTCATGTACACTAACCAAAATATTTGTAGAAGAATTAAATGATAAGAGAGTGTATTTTCATTTTAATAGAGTTATCTCTGCCAAAATTAATGTATTATTGCATGGAAAAGCTCAGGTTCTGATCTATTTTATATCATCTACCACAGTCATTTTATACATAATGCATCTGTTATCATACTCAATAAAATAGTAACAATAATATCCAAACAGCAATGTTATCCTATGTTTGCTTGTAACTTTATATATATTTTGAGTATTTTCTGCCAGTTGTGCTTTTAAAATGAATTTTTCACCAATATTAGAAGAATCGCAAATTGTTTATTAAATTGTAAAGCAAAACAAACCCAGATTCAGCATAATACGCTATTTATTTAGTTTATTATTTATTTATTTGCAGTAATTTTAGATATTGCACCATGACAATTAATTGAAAATTAAACTTGCAGGGTTCAAACAGAACAACCAATTTTTTTTAATTTCCTTTTGCTATTAAATGTACTATTCTTGGTATACCTTGATGAAAATCAGGACTAGGTTGCTTAAAGGGACAGTTCACCCCAAAAAATTCTCCCCTTTAAATTATTCCCAATGATCCTTTAACCTGCTAGAGTGTATTACATTGGTTACAAGTAGCTCCTTTACTCCTATTTCAGCATTTGAAATAGCTGATTTAGCCTGTGGTATCGCCACCTACACTGAACAAATTAATACTGGAGTATAGGCTATTGAATAGCCTAAGTATACACAGCCAGCAGAAGAGATTACACTCTCAGTGGGATGCAGGATAGTTAAGTAATAAAATGATCATTTTCCATTGTTCTATCTATGTATTGAGCTTTGGTGTTCCAGCCAAATAAAAGATAAGGAAGCAAGTGTGTGTACACAAACTTAGAACATAATGAGATCTGATATCACCTTTAAGTTCAACCCATTGTAATAGGCTGTGGTTTCAAAGCACAAAGCATCAGCTACTTCATATACACAAATAAGCATGAAAATGGAATTTCTCAAATATTTTATACGCTACCGTTGGTATAACAATTAATTTAAAATACATTAATGGAAAAACAATTTTACAGTGTACTGTCCCTTTAAGGAGAAGCAAAATGCACTAGCTGGTGATTGGTGGCTTCACACATTTGCCTCTTGTCATTGGCTCACAAGATGTGCTTAACTTTGCTGGCCTAGTTTTATTGCTGTTGTAAACTGTGCTAACTGGTGGTAACAAGTACCCTCATTAAAGCCTATGGATATTTTTTTTTTTGTTACCACCAGTTTTCACAATTTACAATATCAATGGAAACTAGACCAGCATGGATGAGACTTGAGGTGTTTGAGAAGTTACTTCAGCCTCTGGACAATCACTACAGAGCCAGCCCCCTGCTGGAAGCCAGAACTCCCTAGTCACATGACCATAATTCTTTCTGTTGCGGGCGGGTTTAGTTAACCCTTTGTTCTACACTGTTTATAGTGGATAGGGGTTAGGAAGTAATTAACCTCTCCTACCTCAGACCGCTTAGAGTCCCATGGGCAGAGGTGGCACACTCCTGTCCATGACAGTGACAATATCCACTCTTGTGATTAGCAAGACCCTTTTTACATATAAGATGATTGATTTAAAGGGACATGAACCCCATTTTTTTTCTTTCATGATTCAGATAGAGCACATGATTTGAAACAACTTGCTAGTTTTCTTCTATTATCTCATTTGGTTTTGTTCTCTTGGTATCCTTTGTTGAAAGGGTAGGCTCAGGAGCTCCTGATTGGTGGCTGCACATATATGTCTCTTTTTATTGGCTCACTCAATGTATTCAGCTACCTTCCATTAGTGCATTGCTGCTTCTTTAACAAAGATACCAAGAGAATGAAGCAAATTAGATAATAGAAGTAAATTTAAAAATTTCTTAAAATTGTATTCTCTATCTGAATCATTAAAGGGACACTGAGACCAAATTTTTTCTTTCGTGATTCAGATAGAGCATGACATTTTAAGCAATTTTCTAATTTACTCCTATTATGAAATTGTCTTCATTCTCTTGGTATCTTTATTTGTAATGCAAGAATTTAAGTTTAGATGCTGGCCCATTTTTGGTGAACAACCTGGGTTGTTCTTGCTGATTGGTGGATAAATTCATCCACCAATAAAAAAGTGCTGTCCAGAGTTCTGAACCAAAAAAAACAAAAAAACATAGATGCCTTCTTTTGCAAATAAAGGCCTAGATTTAGAGTTCGGCGGTAAAAGGGCTGTTAACGCTCCGCGGGCTTTTTTCTGGCCGCACCATAAATTTAACTCTGGTATCGAGAGTTAAAACAAATGCTGCGTTAGGCTCCAAAAAAGGAGCGTAGGGCATTTTTACCGCAAATGCAACTCTCGATACCAGAGTTGCTTACGGACGCGGCCGGCATCAAAAACGTGCTCGTGCACGATTCCCCCATAGGAAACAATGGGACTGTTTGAGCTGAAAAAAAACCTAACACCTGCAAAAAAGCAGCGTTCAGCTCCTAACGCAGCCCCATTGTTTCCTATGGGGAAACACTTCCTACGTCTGCACCTAACACTCTAACATGTACCCCGAGTCTAAGCACCCCTAACCTTACACTTATTAACCCCTAATCTGCCACTCCCGCTATCGCTGACCCCTGCATATTATTATTAACCCCTAATCTTCCGCTCCGTAAACCGCCGCAACCTACGTTATCCCTATGTACCCCTAATCTGCTGCCCTAACATCGCCGACCCCTATGTTATATTTATTAACCCCTAATCTGCCCCCCACAACGTCGCCGACACCTACCTACACTTATTAACCCCTAATCTGACGACCGGAGCTCACCGCTATTCTAATAAATGTATTAACCCCTAAAGCTAAGTCTAACCCTAACACTAACACCCCCCTAACTTAAATATAATTTTAATCTAACGAAATAAATTAACTCTTATTAAATAAATTAATCCTATTTAAAGCTAAATACTTACCTGTAAAATAAACCCTAATATAGCTACAATATAAATTATAATTATATTATAGCTATTTTAGGATTAATATTTATTTTACAGGCAACTTGGTATTTATTTTAACTAGGTACAATAGCTATTAAATAGTTAAGAACTATTTAATAGTTACCTAGTTAAAATAATAACAAATTTACCTGTAAAATAAATCCTAACCTAAGATATAATTAAACCTAACACTACCCTATCAATAAAATAATTAAATAAACTACCTACAATTACCTACAATTAACCTAACACTACACTATCAATAAATTAAATAAACACAATTGCTACAAATAAATACAATTAAATAAACTAGCTAAAGTACAAAAAATAAAAAAGAACTAAGTTACAGAAAATAATAAAATATTTACAAACATAAGAATAATATTACAACAATTTTAAACTAATTACACCTACTCTAAGCCCCCTAATAAAATAACAAAGCCCCCCAAAATAATAAATTCCCTACCCTATTCTAAATTAAAAAAGTTACAAGCTCTTTTACCTTACCAGCCCTGAACAGGGCCCTTTGCGGGGCATGCCCCAAGAAGTTCAGCTCTTTTGCCTGTAAAAAAAAACATACAATACCCCCCCCCCAACATTACAACCCACCACCCACATACCCCTAATCTAACCCAAACCCCCCTTAAATAAACCTAACACTAATCCCCTGAAGATCTTCCTACCTTGTCTTCACCATCCAGGTATCACCGATCCGTCCTGGCTCCAAGATCTTCATCCAACCCAAGCGGGGGTTGGCGATCCATAATCCGGTGCTGAAGAGGTCCAGAAGAGGCTCCAAAGTCTTCATCCTATCCGGCAAGAAGAGGACATCCGGACCGGCAACCATCTTGATCCAAGCGGCATCTTCTATCTTCATCCGATGACGACCGGCTCCATCCTGAAGACCTCCACCGCGGACCCATCTTCTTCCGGCGACGTCCAACTGCAGAATGACGGTTCCTTTAAGGGACGTCATCCAAGATGGCGTCCCTCGAATTCCGATTGGCTGATAGGATTCTATCAGCCAATCGGAATTAAGGTAGGAATATTCTGATTGGCTGATGGAATCAGCCAATCAGAATCAAGTTCAATCCGATTGGCTGATCCAATCAGCCAATCAGATTGAGCTCGCATTCTATTGGCTGTTCCGATCAGCCAATAGAATGCGAGCTCAATCTGATTGGCTGATTGGATCAGCCAATCGGATTGAACTTGATTCTGATTGGCTGATTCCATCAGCCAATCAGAATATTCCTACCTTAATTCCGATTGGCTGATAGAATCCTATCAGCCAATCGGAATTCGAGGGACGCCATCTTGGATGACGTCCCTTAAAGGAACCGTCATTCTGCAGTTGGACGTCGCCGGAAGAAGATGGGTCCGCGGTGGAGGTCTTCAGGATGGAGCCGGTCGTCATCGGATGAAGATAGAAGATGCCGCTTGGATCAAGATGGTTGCCGGTCCGGATGTCCTCTTCTTGCCGGATAGGATGAAGACTTTGGAGCCTCTTCTGGACCTCTTCAGCACCGGATTATGGATCGCCAACCCCCGCTTGGGTTGGATGAAGATCTTGGAGCCAGGACGGATCGGTGATACCTGGATGGTGAAGACAAGGTAGGAAGATCTTCAGGGGATTAGTGTTAGGTTTATTTAAGGGGGGTTTGGGTTAGATTAGGGGTATGTGGGTGGTGGGTTGTAATGTTGGGGGGGGGGTATTGTATGTTTTTTTTTACAGGCAAAAGAGCTGAACTTCTTGGGGCATGCCCCGCAAAGGGCCCTGTTCAGGGCTGGTAAGGTAAAAGAGCTTGTAACTTTTTTAATTTAGAATAGGGTAGGGAATTTATTATTTTGGGGGGCTTTGTTATTTTATTAGGGGGCTTAGAGTAGGTGTAATTAGTTTAAAATTGTTGTAATATTATTCTTATGTTTGTAAATATTTTATTATTTTCTGTAACTTAGTTCTTTTTTATTTTTTGTACTTTAGCTAGTTTATTTAATTGTATTTATTTGTAGCAATTGTGTTTATTTAATTTATTGATAGTGTAGTGTTAGGTTAATTGTAGGTAATTGTAGGTAGTTTATTTAATTATTTTATTGATAGGGTAGTGTTAGGTTTAATTATATCTTAGGTTAGGATTTATTTTACAGGTAAATTTGTTATTATTTTAACTAGGTAACTATTAAATAGTTCTTAACTATTTAATAGCTATTGTACCTAGTTAAAATAAATACAAAGTTACCTGTAAAATAAATATTAATCCTAAAATAGCTATAATATAATTATAATTTATATTGTAGCTATATTAGGGTTTATTTTACAGGTAAGTATTTAGCTTTAAATAGGATTAATTTATTTAATAAGAGTTAATTTATTTTGTTAGATTAAAATTATATTTAAGTTAGGGGGGTGTTAGTGTTAGGGTTAGACTTAGCTTTAGGGGTTAATACATTTATTAGAATAGCGGTGAGCTCCGGTCGTCAGATTAGGGGTTAATAATTGAAGGTAGGTGTCGGCGATGTTAGGGAGGGCAGATTAGGGGTTAATACTATTTATGATAGGGTTAGTGAGGCGGATTCGGGGTTAATAACTTTATTATAGTAGCGCTCAGGTCCGCTCGGCAGATTAGGGGTTAATAAGTGTAGGTAGGTGTCGGCGACGTTGAGGGGGGCAGATTAGGGGTTAATAAATATAATATAGGGGTCGGCGGTGTTAGGGGCAGCAGATTAGGGGTACATAGGGATAACGTAGGTGGCGGCGCTTTGCGGTCGGAAGATTAGGGGTTAATTATTGTAAGTAGCTGGCGGCGATGTTGTGGGGGGCAGATTAGGGGTTAATAAATGTAATATAGGGGTCGGCGGGGTTAGGGGCAGCAGATTAGGGGTGCATAAGTCTAACGTAGGTGGCGGTCGGAAGATTAGGGGTTAAAATTTTTAATCGAGTGGCGGCGATGTGGGGGGAGCTCGGTTTAGGGGTACATAGGTAGTTTATGGGTGTTAGTGTACTTTAGGGTACAGTAGTTAAGAGCTTTATAAACCGGCGTTAGCCAGAAAGCTCTTAACTCCTGCTTTTTTCAGGCGGCTGGAATCTTGTCGTTAGAGCTCTAACGCTCACTGCAGAAACGACTCTAAATACCAGCGTTAGAAAGATCCCATTGAAAAGATAGGCTACGCAAATGGCGTAGGGGGATCTGCGGTATGGAAAAGTCGCGGCTGCAAAGTGAGCGTTAGACCCTTTAATCACTGACTCCAAATACCAGCGGGCGGCCAAAACCAGCGTTAGGAGCCTCTAACGCTGGTTTTGACGGCTACCGCCGAACTCTAAATCTAGGCCAAAGATAGCAAGAGAACGAAGAAAAATTGATAATAGGAGTAAATTAGAACGTTGCTTAAAATTGCATGCTCTATCTGAATCATAAAAGAAAAAAATTGGGTTCAGTGTCCCTTTAAAACATTTTGGGTTTCATGTCCCTTTAAATTAAATGTTTTCAAAAAAATTAGGTACATAATATTCTTTCTTTTCTTTTTTTTTTGACACGGTTCTCAATGTTTAATTTCCCAAAAGATACTGTTTCATCAGAACTGAACGATTACTAGTTGTCTTTGCGTTCGGTACAAATGTAAGTAATGACTCAGCGCCAAAGCATCTGCTTAAACTAAACTATAAATGAACCTTAAATACACTTTCGTATGTGTAATGCTTTTAAAAGCCTAGAGAGACATCAATTTTCAAGTTAGGCAGAAGACGATTCTTGGCTTTGATTTCCATTTATCTCCGTTTCCCATATATAATTAGAACAAGACGTTTACAATACTCTGTTCTTTATTTCCATTCAGATTTTTGACTTTTTACACAGGTCCCAAGCCTAAGAATGTAGTTTATTTCTTGTTGTATCTTAAAGAGACATGAAACCCAAATTATTTCTTTCATGAGTCAGATAGGGAGTGCACTTTTAAACAACTTCCAATTTACTTCTATTTTCAAATTTGCTTCATTCTTCTTGTATCCTTTGTTGATGGAGCAGCAATTCTAGTTAGTTGAACGTATCTGGAACCAATGATACTTGACTTTACTGTCCCTTTAAAAGGGACATTTAAAATCTATTACACATCATTGTTTTCTAAAGGCTGGATGTTCCTTTGCTGATTTTTATTCCTGCTTTTTGTTTGTTCTTGAATTATTGAGGTTTGTTCTGTCTCTTTTACACAGTAAGCAATATTTCCCTAGCAATGATTTGTGCACAAACATGTGCGTCCTGTTAGTTTCAAAATCAGTCTAAACAGTGTTAACTTTTTATGCTGCAATATATATATATATTTCTTCCAAAGTTGGTAGTATCCACAGAAAAAATTAACCAGGAGATGGTCATACCTTCCTTATGTCCAGCTCCTAATAATTCTAAGGAGCGGCTTCTTTGCAATCTTGATGTTGTTTAGGCTCTTAAGTTTTATGTAGAAGCAACTAAGTATTTTAGACTTTCTTATGCCTTCTTTGATCACTTTTCTGGACCCCACAAGGGTCACAAAGCTACAGCTACTACACTGGCCGCCTGGCTTAAGGCTTTGATCAGAAAGGCTTATCTGTTTGCCTTTTGCAATGACTTGGTCTTGGTTGCATATGTTTTCTAAGTTCAATCATTTCTCCAACATAGGTGTGTCCGGTCCACGACGTCATCCTTACTTGTGGGATATTCTCTTCCCCAACAGGAAATGGCAAAGAGCCCAGCAAAGCTGGTCACATGATCCCTCCTAGGCTCCGCCTACCCCAGTCATTCTCTTTGCCGTTGTACAGGCAACATCTCCACGGAGATGGCTTAGAGTTTTTTAGTGTTTAACTGTAGTTTTTATTATTCAATCAAGAGTTTGTTATTTTAAAATAGTGCTGGTATGTACTATTTACTCTGAAACAGAAAAGAGATGAAGATTTCTGTTTGTAAGAGGAAAATGATTTTAGCAACCGTTACTAAAATCGATGGCTGTTCCACACAGGACTGTTGAGAGGAATTAACTTCAGTTGAGGGAACAGTGAGCAGAATTTTGCTGCTTGAGGTATGACACATTCTAACAAGACGATGTAATGCTGGAAGCTGTCATTTTCCCTATGGGATCCGGTAAGCCATTTTTATTACAGACAGTAAATAAGGGCTTCATAAGGGCTTTTTAAGACTGTAGACATTTTCTGGGCTAAATCGATTCATATATAAACATATTTAGCCTTGAGGAATCATTTTAATCTGGGTATTTTGTAAAATAATATCGGCAGGCACTGTTTTGGACACCTTATTCTCTAGGGGCTTTCCCTAATCATAGGCAGAGTCTCATTTTTGCGCCGGTATTGCGCACTTGTTTTTGAGAAGCATGACATGCAGTCGCATGTGTGAGGAGCTCTGATACATAGAAAAGACTTTCTGAAGGCGTCATTTGGTATCGTATTCCCCTTTGGGCTTGGTTGGGTCTCAGCAAAGCAGATACCAGGGACTGTAAAGGGGTTAAAGATAAAAACGGCTCCGGTTCCGTTATTTTAAGGGTTAAAGCTTCCAAATTTGGTGTGCAATACTTTTAAGGCTTTAAGACACTGTGGTGAAATTTTGGTGAATTTTGAACAATTCCTTCATACTTTTTCGCAATTGCAGTAATAAAGTGTGTTCAGTTTAAAATTTAAAGTGACAGTAACGGTTTTATTTTAAAACGTTTTTTGTACTTTGTTATCAAGTTTATGCCTGTTTAACATGTCTGAACTACCAGATAGACTGTGTTCTGAATGTGGGGAAGCCAAGGTTCCTTCTCATTTAAATAGATGTGATTTATGTGACACAAAATTTAGAGAAAATGATGCCCAAGATGATTCCTCAAGTGAGGGGAGTAAGCATGGTACTGCATCATCCCCTCCTTCGTCTACACCAGTCTTGCCCACTCAGGAGGCCCCTAGTACATCTAGCGCGCCAATACTCCTTACTATGCAACAATTAACGGCTGTAATGGATAATTCTATCAAAAACATTTTAGCCAAAATGCCCACTTATCAGCGTAAGCGCGACTGCTCTGTTTTAGATAATACTGAAGAGCATGAGGACGCTGATGATATTGTTTCTGAAGGGCCCCTACACCAGTCTGAGGGGGCCAGGGAGGTTTTGTCTGAGGGAGAAATTTCAGATTCAGGGAAAATTTCTCAACAAGCTGAACCTGATGTGATTACATTTAAATTTAAGTTGGAACATCTCCGCGCTCTGCTTAAGGAGGTGTTATCCACTCTGGATGATTGTGAGAATTTGATCATCCCAGAGAAACTATGTAAAATGGACAAGTTCCTAGAGGTCCCGGGGCCCCCAGAAGCTTTTCCTATACCCAAGCGGGTGGCGGACATTGTAAATAAAGAATGGGAAAGGCCCGGTATACCTTTCGTCCCTCCCCCCATATTTAAAAAATTGTTTCCTATGGTCGACCCCAGAAAGGACTTATGGCAGACAGTCCCCAAGGTCGAGGGGGCGGTTTCTACTTTAAACTAACGCACCACTATACCCATAGAAGATAGTTGTGCTTTCAAAGATCCTATGGATAAAAAATTAGAAGGTTTGCTTAAAAAGATGTTTGTTCAGCAAGGTTACCTTCTACAACCAATTTCATGCATTGTCCCTGTCACTACAGCCGCGTGTTTCTGGTTCGATGAGCTAGAAAAGGCGATCACTAGTGATTCTCCTCCTTATGAGGAGATTATGGACAGAATCCGTGCTCTCAAATTGGGTAATTCTTTCACCCTAGACGCCACTTTGCAATTGGCTAGGTTAGCGGCGAAAAATTCTGGGTTTGCTATTGTGGCGCGCAGAGCGCTTTGGTTGAAATCTTGGTCAGCGGATGCGTCTTCCAAGAACAAATTGCTTAACATTCCTTTCAAGGGGAAAACGCTGTTTGGCCCTGACTTGAAAGAGATTATCTCTGATATCACTGGGGGTAAGGGCCACGCCCTTCCTCAGGATAGGTCTTTCAAGGCCAAAAATAAACCTAATTTTCGTCCCTTTCGTAGAAACGGACCAGCCCCAAGTGCTACGTCCTCTAAGCAAGAGGGTAATACTTCTCAAGCCAAGCCAGCCTGGAGACCAATGCAAGGCTGGAACAAGGGAAAGCAGGCCAAGAAACCTGCCACTGCTACCAAGACAGCATGAAATGTTGGCCCCCGATCCGGGACCGGATCTGGTGGGGGGCAGACTCTCTCTCTTCGCTCAGGCTTCGGCAAGAGATGTTCTGGATCCTTGGGCACTAGAAATAGTCTCCCAAGGTTATCTTCTGGAATTCAAGGGGCTTCCCCCAAGGGGGAGGTTCCACAGGTCTCAATTGTCTTCAGACCACATAAAAAAAACAGGCATTCTTACATTGTGTAGAAGACCTGTTAAAAATGGGAGTGATTCATCCTGTTCCATTAGGAGAACAAGGGATGGGGTTCTACTCCAATCTGTTCGTAGTTCCCAAAAAAGAGGGAACGTTCAGACCAATCTTAGATCTCAAGATCCTAAACAAGTTTCTCAAGGTTCCATCGTTCAAAATGGAAACCATTCGAACAATTCTTCCTTCCATCCAGGAAGGTCAATTCATGACCACGGTGGATTTAAAGGATGCGTATCTACATATTCCTATCCACAAGGAACATCATCGGTTCCTAAGGTTCGCATTCCTGGACAAGCATTACCAGTTCGTGGCACTTCCTTTCGGATTAGCCACTGCTCCAAGGATTTTCACAAAGGTACTAGGGTCCCTTCTAGCGGTGCTAAGACCAAGGGGCATTGCAGTAGTACCTTACTTGGACGACATTCTGATTCAAGCGTCGTCCCTTCCTCAAGCAAAGGCTCACACGGACATAGTCCTGGCCTTTCTCAGATCTCACGGATGGAAAGTGAACGTAGAAAAGAGTTCTCTATCTCCGTCAACAAGGGTTCCCTTCTTGGGAACAATAATAGACTCCTTAGAAATGAGGATTTTTCTGACAGAGGCCAGAAAAACAAAACTTCTAAACTCTTGTCAAATACTTCATTCCGTTACTCTTCCTTCCATAGCGCAGTGCATGGAAGTAATAGGTTTGATGGTAGCGGCAATGGACATAGTTCCTTTTGCGCGCATTCATCTAAGACCATTACAACTGTGCATGCTCAGTCAGTGGAATGGGGACTATACAGACTTGTCTCCGACGATACAAGTAAATCAGAGGACCAGAGATTCACTCCGTTGGTGGCTGTCCCTGGACAACCTGTCACAAGGGATGAACTTCCGCAGGCCAGAGTGGGTCATTGTCACGACCGACGCCAGTCTGATGGGCTGGGGCGCGGTCTGGGGACCCCTGAAAGCTCAGGGTCTTTGGTCTCGGGAAGAATCTCTTCTACCGATAAATATTCTGGAACTGAGAGCGATACTCAATGCTCTCAAGGCTTGGCCTCAGCTAGCAAAGGCCAAGTTCATACGGTTTCAATCAGACAACATGACGACTGTTGCGTACATCAACCATCAGGGGGGAACAAGGAGTTCCCTGGCGATGGAAGAAGTGACCAAAATCATTCAATGGGCGGAGACTCACTCCTGCCACCTGTCTGCAATCCACATCCCAGGAGTGGAAAATTGGGAAGCGGATTTTCTGAGTCGTCAGACATTACATCCGGGGGAGTGGGAACTCCATCCGGAAATCTTTGCCCAAATTACTCAACTGTGGGGCATTCCAGACATGGATCTGATGGCCTCTCATCAGAACTTCAAGGTTCCTTGCTACGGGTCCAGATCCAGGGATCCCAAGGCGACTCTAGTAGATGCACTAGTAGCACCTTGGACCTTCAAACTAGCTTATGTATTCCCGCCGTTTCCTCTCATCCCCAGGCTGGTAGCCAGGATCAATCAGGAGAGGGCATCGGTGATCTTGATAGCTCCTGCGTGGCCACGCAGGACTTGGTATGCAGATCTGGTGAATATGTCATCGGCTCCACCATGGAAGCTACCTTTGAGACGAGACCTTCTTGTTCAAGGTCCGTTCGAACATCCGAATCTGGTCTCACTCCAACTGACTGCTTGGAGATTGAACGCTTGATCTTATCAAAACGAGGGTTCTCAGATACTTTTGCTTCTTCTGAGGCTATTTTTGGGAGAAAGGTTTTGCAAGCCGTGGTGCCTTCCATTTAGGTGACCTGATTTGCTCCCTCCCTTCATCCGTGTCCTAAAGCTTTGGTATTGGTTCCCACAAGTAAGGATGACGCCGTGGACCGGACACACCTATGTTGGAGAAAACAGAATTTATGTTTACCTGATAAATTACTTTCTCCAACGGTGTGTCCGGTCCACGGCCCGCCCTGGTTTTTTAATCAGGTCTGATAATTTATTTTCTTTAACTACAGTCACCACGGTATCATATGGTTTCTCCTATGCAAATATTCCTCCTTTACGTCGGTCGAATGACTGGGGTAGGCGGAGCCTAGGAGGGATCATGTGACCAGCTTTGCTGGGCTCTTTGCCATTTCCTGTTGGGGAAGAGAATATCCCACAAGTAAGGATGACGCCGTGGACCGGACACACCGTTGGAGAAAGTAATTTATCAGGTAAACATAAATTCTGTTTTTGATGTGTATACCTCAGCTGAGATGGCCTTTGTGGCTGATTAGTGACCTGCCTGTCTCACTTCTTAGTCCCACCCTTTTCTGCTGGTCTCATAGACTTCACTGATTGGGTATCAGATTCCACATATGGACTTTTGCCATTATATAAAAGAAAACATAATCTATGTTTACCTCATTTCTTTCTTTCTTTCTTTCTCTCTTTCTTTCTTTCTTTCTTTCTTTCTTTCTTTCTATCTTTCTTTCTTTCTTTCTTTCTTTCATGATAGTAAGAATGCACTCATACAGGTTCTGTTTTGATCCTTTTCTCTCTCCTGTATTTTCTTCTCTACTTTTCCATATGAATAGCTAAGAGGTGTAGGAGGTGCTAGTAAATGGAGTGGAGTAAAGCTCTGGAATGTAGGAGTTTTGAGCTTTTTCCGGGTGAACAGGAAAAGTATCCCACATGTGACGATCTGATGGACTCTCACCATCATAGAATAATTAATTTATCAAGTAATCATACATTTTTTTTTTAAACAAATGCACTGTTTTTATTATATGTTAATCTCCAAAAAGGTTAAACACGTAGTCAGAGTTACACTCCTTGAACCCCCCCCCCCCCCCATTCTTCTCCAGTCAAGATATAGCCATTGATTGCAGCTTACACATGTAGGCCTTCTTCTCATTTGCACGGCAGCCATATCCATATATATGGAGTGGCACAGGAGCACAACTTTGGCTATATTTTAATCCCTCTGTAGTGCTTAAAGGGTTCAATTTACTCAGATATGCAGCTGATAATAGTTCATTGTATTCAAAGATGCTGCAGGAGCACCATCTCAGATGGGCTGGGCTCTCTCCTGCCCCTATTGGGAGGTTTATTTCTGTTGTTTCTTGCTTACATATCTTATCTATAGCTAATTCTGCAGCATTGAAATATTCAGTATAAGTGGTGATATAGGTAAACGATTTAATATACTCCAGCGGGTAAAATGGCTCATTGGGAACCCATTAAAGGGAAGAAAATGTTTAAAGTACATTGCCCCTTTAAGCACATAGTAAAATAAACCAATTTCAGAATTATGACATTTAATTTGTACACCAAAATGTTCTTTTAATCATCTTTTGTTTCTTTTTTTTTTTTTTTGTATAATTAGCATTAGTGAGTTTGTTGCAACAAGAATAGTTTGGATGCACGTTTTCCATTAGTGTGTCACAAATCTGCCTTCTGGCAAGGGAATCTTGCTCTGTGTCACAACAAATGTGCTAACTCAAAAATGTGTCTTATGAGAAATATTAGCTTTTTTTTTTTTTTTTCTTTCCAAATGTTGCTTGGGTCTTGGTAATCAACATGAGTCTATGGGGTCAATTTATAAAGCTCCGTATGGAGGTTGATGCCCCGTGTTTCCAGTAAGCCTTCAGGCTCGCCAGAAACAGAAGTTATGAAGCAGCGGTCTAAAGACCGTTGCTCCATAACCTGTCCGCCTGCTCTGAGGCGGCGGACAGAAATCAACCCGATCGAATACGATCGGGTTGATTGACACCCTCTGCTAGCGGCCAATTGGCCGCGAATATGCAGGGGGCGGCATTGCACCAGCAGTTCACAAGAACTGCTGGTGTAATGATAAATGCTGACAGCGTATGCTGTCAGCATTTTTGGATGTGCAGCGGACATGATCATGTCCATCCGCACAATAATAAATAGACCCCATTGAGTTTCATTATATTTCTCATCTTGTTCCTCTTGAATAGCCTGTATCAATAAGTATATAACCTCTTGCCTTGTGAAAGAAGGTATTAATTCTGTTTGCACTCTTTTTTCATCCATTGCTTTAAAGGGACAGTCTACATTAAAATTGTTGTTGTTTAAAAAGATAGCTAACACCTCTATTACTCATTCCCCAGCTTTGCACAACCAACATTGTTATATTAATATATTTGATAATATTTAAACCTCTAAATTTCTGCCTGTTTCTAAGCCACTGCAGACAGCCTCTTATCACATTCTTTTTTTATATAAGCTTTTCACAACAGGATACTGCTAAGTCATGTGTGCCATATAGATAACTTTAATTTTTACTTTACTGTACCTTTAAAATACTTGATGATCCTAGAAAGGACTTATTGAACATCAAAACAAAAGTCGTCAAGAAACATAAATTATTTTTTATTTAATTCATTTTCCTTGCGGCTTGATTACCTTTGGTTGTTAAGAGCCTAAATTTCCTTTTGTATGTTAGGTGGATTGAAAAATGAGATAAAATTCTTCACTTTATTAAAAAACAAAACAAAAAACATGGCTTTTAAACTATTGAGATAACCATGGTTCACTTTCTCTTGTTAAGTGTATCCAGTCCACGGATCATCCATTACTTATGGGATATTCTCCTTCCCAACAGGAAGTTGCAAGAGGATCACCCACAGCAGAGCTGCTATATAGCTCCTCCCTTAACTGTCATATCCAGTCATTCTCTTGCAAGCCTCAACCAAGATGGAGGTCGTAAGAGGAGTGTGGTGTTTTATACTTAGTTTATTCTTCAATCAAAAGTTTGTTATTTTTAAATGGTGCCGGAGTGTACTGTTTATCTCAGGCAGTATTTAGAAGAAGAATCTGCCTGCGTTTTCTATGATCTTAGCAGAAGTAACTAAGATCCATGGCTGTTCTCACATATTCTGAGGAGTGAGGTAACTTCAGAGAGGGAATGGCGTGCAGGTTTTCCTGCAATAAGGTATGTGCAGTTAATATTTTTCTAGGGATGGAATTTGCTAGAAAATGCTGCTGATACCGAACTAATGTAAGTAAAGCCTTAAATGCAGTGATAGCTACTGGTATCAGGCTTATTAATAGAGATGCATACTCTTATAAAAATGTAATATAAAACGTTTGCTGGCATGTTTAATCGTTTTTATATGTATTTGGTGATAAAACTTATTGGGGCCTAGTTTTTTTCCACATGGCTGGCTTGAATTTTGCCTAGTAACAGTTTCCTTAGGCTTTCCACTGTTGTAATATGAGTTGGAGGGGCCTTTTTTAGTGCTTTTCTGTGCAGCTAAAAATACTGACAGAGACATTCAGTTTCCCTCTGCATGATCCAGGACATCTTTGGAGGGCTCAAAAGGCTTCAAAGTCGTTTTTGAGGGACGTAAAAAGCTACAGTAGAGCTGTGGCAGTTGTTGTGACTGTTTGAAAAAAAAAAAAAAACGTTTTTGTCTTTTATTATTCCATTTTGGGTATTAAGGGGTTAATCATCCATTTGCAAGTGGGTGCAATGCTCTGCTAACTTGTTACATACACTGTAAAAATGTCTTTAGTGTAACTGCTATTTCAAATTTTGACAAAATATGTATTTCTTAAAGGTGCAGTAACGTTTTTTATATTGCTTGTAAACTTGTTTAAAGTGTTTTCCAAGCTTGCTAGTCTCATTGCTAGTCTGTTTAAACATGTCTGACACAGAGGAAACTACTTGTTCATTATGTTTGAAAGCCATGGTGGAGCCACATAGGAGAATGTGTACTAAATGTATTGATTTCACCTTAAACAGTAAAGATCAGTCTTTAACTATAAAAGAAATATCACCAGAAGATTCTGACGAGGGGGAAGTTATGCCGACTAACTCTCCCCACGTGTCAGACCCTTCGCCTCCCGCTCAGGGGATGCACGCTAATATGGCGCCAATTTCATCAGGGACGCCCATAGTGATTACCTTGCAGGACATGGCTGCAATCATGAATTATACCCTGTCAGAGGTATTATCCAGGTTGCCTGAATTAAGAGGCAAGCGCGATTGCTCTGGGGTTAGGAGAAATACAGAGCGCGCAGATGCTGTAAGGGCCATGTCTGATACTGCGTCACAATATGCAGATCATGAGGACGGAGAGCTTCAGTCTGTGGGTGACATCTCTGATTCGGGGAAACCTGATTCAGAGATTTCTAATTTTAAATTTAAGCTTGAGAACCTCTGTGTGTTGTTTGGGGAGGTATTAGCTGCTCTGAATGACTGTAACACAGTTGCAGTACCAGAGAAATTGTGTAGGCTGGATAAATACTATGCGGTACCGGTGTGTACTGATGTTTTTCCTATACCTAAAAGGCTTACGGAAATTATTAGCAAGGAGTGGGATAGACCGGGTGTGCCTTTTTCCCCACCTCCTATATTTAGAAAAATGTTTCCAATAGACGCCACTACACGGGACTTATGGCAGACGGTCCCTAAGGTGGAGGGAGCAGTTTTCTTCTTTAGCAAAGCGTACTACTATCCCGGGTTGAGGACAGTTGTGCTACATTTGACTAAACTAACGGCTAAGAATTCCGGATTCGCCATCCAAGCGTGTAGGGCGCTATGGCTTAAATCCTGGTCAGTTGACGTGACTTCGAAGTCTAAATTACATAACATTCCTTTCAAGGGGCAGACCTTATTCGGGCCTGGTTTGAAGGAAATTATTGCTGACATTACTGGAGGTAAGGGTCACACCCTTCCTCAGGACATGGCCAAAGCAAAGGCCAAACAGTCTAATTTTCATGCCTTTCGAAATTTCAAGGCAGGTGCAGCATCAACTTTCTCCGCTTAAAAACAAGAGGGAACTTTTGCTCAATCTAAGCAGGCCTGGAAACCTAACCAGTCCTGGAACAAAGGCAAGCAGGCCAGAAAGCCTGCTGCTGCCTCTAAGACAGCATGAAGGAACGGCCCCCTATCCGGCGACGGATCTAGTAGGGGGCAGACTTTCTCTCTTCGCCCAGGCATGGGCAAGAGATGTTTGGGATCCCTGGGCGTTGGAGATCATATCTCAGGGATATCTTCTGGACTTCAAAGCTTCCCCTCCACAAGGGAGATTTCATCTTTCAAGGCTATCTGCAAATCAGATAAAGAAAGAGGCATTCTTACGCTGTGTGCAAGACCTCCTAGTTATGGGAGTGATCCATCCAGTTCCGCGGACGGAACAAGGACAGGGTTTTTATTCGAATCTGTTTGTGGTTCCCAAAAAAAGAGGGAACCTTCAGACCAATTTTGGATCTAAAGATCTTAAACAAATTCCTCAGAGTTCCATCTTTCAAAATGGAAACTATCATCTTTCAAAATGGTAACTATTCGGACCATCCTACCCATGATCCAAGAAGGTCAGTACATGACCACAGTGGACTTAAAGGATGCCTACCTTCAGATACCGATTCACAAAGATCATCATCGGTTTCTAAGGTTTGCCTTTCTAGACAGGCATTACCAATTTGTAGCTCTTCCCTTCCGGTTGGCTACAGCCCCGAAAATCTTTACAAAGGTTCTGGGCTCACTTCTGGCGGTTCTAAGACCGCGAGGCATAGCGGTGGCTCCGTATCTAGACGACATCCTGATACAGGCGTCAAGCTTTCAAGTTGCCAAGTCTCATACAGAGATAGTTCTGGCATTTCTGAGGTCGCACGGGTGGAAAGTGAATGAGGAAAAGAGTTCTCTATCCCCACTCACAAGAGTCTCCTTCTTAGGGACTCTTATAGATTCTGTAGAAATGAAAATTTACCTGACGGAGTCCAGGTTATCAAAACTTCTAAATGCTTGCTGTGTTCTTCACTCCATTCCGCGCCCTTCGGTAGCTCAGTGTATGGAGGTAATCGGCTTAATGGTAGCGGCAATGGACATAGTGCCATTTGCGCGCCTTCATCTCAGACCGCTGCAATTATGCATGCTGAGTCAGTGGAATGGGGATTACACAGATTTGTCCCCTCTGCTAAATCTGGATCAAGAGACCAGAGATTCTCTTCTCTGGTGGTTGTCTTGGGTACACCTGTCCAAGGGTATGGCCTTTCGCAGGCCAGATTGGACAATTGTAACAACAGATGCCAGCCTTCTAGGTTGGGGTGCAGTCTGGAATTCCCTGAAGGCACAGGGATCGTGGACTCAGGAGGAGAAACTCCTTCCAATAAATATTCTGGAGTTAAGATCGATATTCAATGCTCTTCTGGCTTGGCCTCAGTTAGCAACACTGAGGTTCATCAGATTTAAGTCGGACAACATCACGACTGTGGCTTACATCAACCATCAAGGGGGAACCAGGAGTTCCCTAGCGATATTAGAAGTCTCAAAAATAATTCGCTGGGCAGAGTACCACTCTTGCCACCTGTCAGCAATCCATATCCCAGGCGTGGAGAACTGGGAGGCGGATTTTCTAAGTCGTCAGACTTTCCATCCGGGGGAGTGGGAACTCCATCCGGAGGTGTTTGCTCAGTTGATTCATCGTTGGGGCAAACCAGAGTTGGATCTCATGGCGTCTCGCCAGAACGCCAAGCTTCCTTGTTACGGATCCAGGTCCAGGGACCCAGAAGCGACGCTGATAGATGCTCTAGCAGCGCCTTGGTTCTTCAACCTGGCTTATGTGTTTCCACCGTTTCCTCTGCTCCCTCGACTGATTGCCAAAATCAAACAGGAGAGAGCATCTGTGATTCTGATAGCACCTGCGTGGCCATGCAGGACTTGGTATGCAGACCTAGTGGACATGTCATCCTTTCCACGATGGACTCTGCCTCTAAGACAGGACCTTCTGATACAAGGTCCTTTCAATCATCCAAATCTAATTTCTCTGAGACTGACTGCATGGAGATTGAACGCTTGATTCTATCAAAGCGTGGCTTCTCCGAGTCAGTCATTGATTCTTTAATACAGACAGGAAAGCCTGTTACCAGGAAAATCTACCACAAGATATGGAGTAAATATCTTTATTCGTGTGAATCCAAGAATTACTCATGGAGTAAGGTTAGGATTCCTAGAATATTGTCTTTTCTCCAAGAGGGCTTGGACAAAGGATTATCAGCTAGTTCCTTAAAGGGACAGATTTCTGCTCTGTCTATTCTTTTGCACAAGCGTCTGGCAGAGGTTCCAGACGTCCAGGCATTTTGCCAGGCTTTGGTTAGAATTAAGCCTGTGTTTAAACCTTTTGCTCCCCCGTGGAGCTTAAACTTGGTTCTTAAAGTTCTTCAAGGAGTTCAGTTTGAACCCCTTCATTCCATTGATGTTAAACTTTTATCTTGGAAAGTTCTGTTTTTGATGGCTATTTCCTCGGCTCGGAGAGTCTCTGAGCTATCTGACTTACAATGTGATTCTCCTTATCTGATTTTTCATGCAGATAAGGTAGTCCTGCGTACCAAACCTGGGTTTTTACTTAAGGTGGTTTCTAACAAGAATATCAATCAAGAGATTGTTGTTCCATCATTGTGCCCTAATCCTTCTTTAAAGAAGGAACGTCTTTTACAAAATCTGGACGTAGTCCATTCCTTGAAGTTTTACTTACAAGCTACTAAAGATTTTCGTCAAACATCTACCCTGTTTGTCATTTACTCTGGACAAAGGAGAGGTCAAAAAGCTTCGGCAACCTCTCTTTCCTTTTGGCTTCGGAGCATAATACACCTAGCCTATGAAACTGCTGGACAGCAGCCCCCTGAAAGGATTACAGCTCATTCCACTAGAGCTGTGGCTTCCACCTGGGCCTTTAAAAATGAGGCCTCTGTTGAACAGATTTGCAAGGCCGCGACTTGGTCTTCGCTTCACACTTTTTCCAAATTTTCCAAATTTGATACTTTTGCTTCTTCGGAGGCTGTTTTTGGGAGAAAGGTTCTTCAGGCAGTGGTTCCTTCCGCTTAATCCTGCCTTGTCCCTCCCATCATCCGTGTACTTTAGCTTTGGTATTGGTATCCCATAAGTAATGGATGATCCGTGGACTGAATACACTTAACAAGAGAAAACATAATTTATGCTTACCTGATAAATTTATTTCTCTTGTAGTGTATCCAGTCCACGGCCCGCCCTGTCCTTTTAAGGCAGGTCTAAATTTTAATTAAACTACAGTCACCACTGCACCCTATGGTTTCTCCTTTCTCTGTTTGTTTTCGGTCGAATGACTAGATATGACAATTAGGGGAGGAGCTATATAGCAGCTCTGCTGTGGGTTATCCTCTTGCAACTTCCTGTTGGGAAGGAGAATATACCATAAGTAATGGATGATCCGTGGACTGGATACACTACAAGAGAAATAAATTTATCAGGTAAGCATAAATTATGTTTTTTTATTTTTGTGTCATTTTGAATGGAACACATCATAGTTCAATTTAGTATTCCAACGTTTCTCTATACAAATAACAGCATCAGGCATGATTGCATATATTATTTTTAATCTATGTTTTATTTTAAATGCCAGATATATAATTTCATTAAGGTGGAAATTTTTGTATTATTATTATATATTTTTGTATTAAATATACTGTAATCTGATGAGAGATTCCTAAATTTCTGATTAACTTTGTATACCAATTTATTTCATGTAATTAGCAAGAGTCCATGAGCTAGTGACGTATGGGATATACAATCCTACCAGGACGGGAAAAGTTTGCCAAACCTCAAAATGCCTATAAATACACCCCCCACCATACCCACAATTCAGTTTTACAAACTTTGCTTCCTATTTACCAAATTGTATACCAATTTCTTTCATGTAATTAGCAAGAGTCCATGAGCTAGTGACATATGGGATATACAATCCTACCAGGACGGGCAAAGTTTCCCAAACCTCAAAATGCCTATAAATACACCCCCCACCATACCCACAATTCAGTTATACCAATTTCTTTCATGTAATTAGCAAGAGTCCATGAGCTAGTGATGTATGGGATATACAATCCTACCAGGACGGGCAAAGTTTCCCAAACCTCAAAATGCCTATAAATACACCCCTCACCATACCCACAATTCAGTTTTACAAACTTTGCTTCCTATGGAGGTGGTGAAGTAAGTTTGTGCTTGATTTTCTTCTGTGATATGCGCTTCTCAGCATGTTGAAGCCCGATTCTTCTCAGAGTACAGTGTTTGTCAGAGGGATGTGAAGGGAGTATCATCTATGGTTTTTCTCACGGGAAATCTTTTCAAAGGTTCTCTGTTATCGGTCGTAGAGATTCATCTCCTACCTTCCTTTTCAGATCGACAATATACTCTCATATTCCATTACCTCTACTGATACTGTTTCAGTACTGGTTTGGCTATCTGCTATATGTGGATGGGTGTCTTTCGGTAAGTATGTTTTCATTAGTTAAGGCACTCTCAGCTATGGTTTGGCACTTTATGTATTATTATAAAGTTTAAAATATATGCATTGTACTTATATTTGCCATGAGTCAGGTTTATGTATATTTCCTTTTGCAGACTATCGGTTTCAAAAATGGGAAGTAGTAAGCCTTACGCTGTCTATGGGAGCCCCGTAACTCCCTAAACTACCTGCCAAATAAACCTAACGCATGCGCAATGTCTATCTACCTGTCAACCGCGATCCTCCGCCGCAATCCCTAATAAAATATTTAACCCCTAAACCGCCGCCCCCTACATTAACTACCCCCTAATGTGATCCCCCTACACCGTCGCCAACTATATTAAACTACCCCCTAAAGTGAGCCCCTTACACCGCCGCCATCTACCTTACCTACCCCCTAAAGTGAGCTCCTACCCCGCCGCCATCTATTTTAAAATTATTAACCCCTAATTTAATCCCCCTACCCAGCCGCCACCTATATTAAATTATTTAACCCCTAAAATACTAAACTATCCCTACCACTAAACCTAAGTCTAACCCTACAAATAGCCCTGAAAAGGGCTTTTTGCGTGGCATTACCCCAAAGTAAACTGCTCTTTTGCCAGCCCTTAAAAGGGCTTTTTGCGGGGCATGCCCCAAAGAAAACTGCTCTTTTACCAGCCCTTAAAAGGGCTTTTGGCGGGGCTTTGTCACAAAGTAAACTGCTCTTTTGCCTACAATCTAAATCCCCCTACACCGCTGCCACCTATAATAAATGTATTAACCCCTAATCTAATCCCCCTACACCGCCGCCAGCTATATTAAACACATTAACCCCTAATCTAATCCCCCTACACCGCCGCCAGCTATATTAACTATATTAACCCTAATTATATTAGGGTTAATATAGTTAATATAATTATTATATTATATATATTAACTATATTAACCCTAATTATATTAGGGTTAATATAGTTAATATCGTTATTATATTATATATATATATATATTAAGTATAATAACCCTATCTAACTCTAACATCCCTAACTAAACTCTTATTAAAATAAATCTAATATTAATATTATTAATGAAAATATTCCTATTTAAATCTAAATACTTACCTATAAAATAAACCCTAAGATAGCTACAATGTAATTAATAATTACATTGTAGCTATTTTAGGGTTTATATTTATTTTACAGGTAACTTGGTATTTATTTTAACTAGGTACAATAGCTATTAAATAGTTAATAACTATTTAATAGCTACCCAGTTAAAATAATTACCAATTTACCTGTAAAATAACTCCTAACCTAAGTTACAAATACACCTACACTATCAATAAATGAAACTACAAATATCTAAACTAAAATACAATTAAATAAACTAAACTAAATTACAAAAAAAACAAACACTAAATTACAAAAAATAAAAAAAAGATTACAAGATTTTTAAGCTAATTACACCTATTCTAAGCCCCCTAATAAAAATAATAAAGCCACCCAAAATAAAAAAAAATTCCCTACCCTATTCTAAATTTAAAAAGTTCAAAGCTCTTTTACCTTACCAGCCCTTAAAAGGGCTTTTTGCGGGGCATGCCCCAAAGAAAACTGCTCTTTTGCCTAAAAAAAAAAAACAATACCACCCCCCAACATTACAACCCACCACCCACATACCCCTAATCTAACCCAAACCCCCCTTAAATAAACCTAACACTACCCTCCTGAAGATCTCCCTACCTTGTCTTCACCCAACCGAGCCGAACTCCTCATCCAATCCGGGCGATGTCTTTATCCAAGCGGCAGCAAAGTCTTCTTCCATCCGGCTGCATCTTCCATCAAGCAGCATCTTCCATCAAGCGGCATCTTCAATCTTCCCTCCGCCTACGCGGAGCATCCATCCCGGCCGACGACTGAACGACGAATGAGATACCTTTAAATGACGTCATCCAAGATGGCGTCCGTCGAATTCCAATTGGCTGATAGGATTCTATCAGCCAATCAGAATTAAGGTAGACAAATCTGATTGGCTGATTGAATCAGCCAATCAGATTTTTCTACCTTAATTCCGATTGGCTGATAGAATCCTATCAGCCAATCGGAATTCGACGGACGCCATCTTGGATGACGTCATTTAAAGGTATCTCATTCGTCGTTCAGTCGTCGGCCGGGATGGATGCTCCGCGTAGGCGGAGGGAAGATTGAAGATACCGCTTGATGGAAGATGCCGCTTGATGGAAGATGCAGCCGGATGGAAGAAGACTTTGCTGCCGCTTGGATAAAGACATCGCCCGGATCGGATGAGGAGTTCGGCCCGGTTGGGTGAAGACAAGGTAGGGAGATCTTCAGGGGGGTAGTGTTAAGTTTATTTAAGGGGGGTTTGGGTTAGATTAGGGGTATGTGGGTGGTGGGTTGTAATGTTGGGGGGTGGTATTGTGTTTTTTTTCAGGCAAAAGAGCAGTTTTCTTTGGGGCATGCCCCGCAAAAAGCCCTTTTAAGGGCTGGTAAGGTAAAAGAGCTTTGAACTTTTTAAATTTAGAATAGGGTAGGGAATTTTTTTTATTTTGGGGGGCTTTATTATTTTATTAGGGGGCTTAGAATAGGTGTAATTAGCTTAACAATCTTGTAATCTTTTTTTTATTTTTTATAATTTAGTGTTTGTTTTTTTTTGTAATTTAGTTTAGTTTATTTAATTGTATTTTAGTTTAGATATTTGTAGTTTAATTTATTGATAGTGTAGGTGTATTTGTAACTTAGGTTAGGATTTATTTTACAGGTAAATTGGTAATTAACTGGGTAGCTATTAAATAGTTATTAACTATTTAATAGCTATTGTACCTAGTTAAAATAAATACCAAGTTACCTGTAAAATAAATATAAACCCTAAAATAGCTACAATGTAATTATTAATTACATTGTAGCTATCTTAGGGTTTATTTTATAGGTAAGTATTTAGATTTAAATAGGAATATTTTCATTAATAATATTAATATTAGATTTATTTTAATAAGAGTTTAGTTAGGGATGTTAGAGTTAGATAGGGTTATTATACTTAATATATATATAATATAATAACGATATTAACTATATTAACCCTAATATAATTAGGATTAATATAGTTAATATATATAATATAATAATTATATTAACTATATTAACCCTAATATAATTAGGGTTAATATAGCTGACGGCGGTGTAGGGGGATTAGATTAGGGGTTAATGTGTTTAATATAGCTGGCGGCGGTGTAGGGGGATTAGATTAGGGGTTAATACATTTATTATAGGTGGCAGCGGTGTAGGGGGATTTAGATTGTAGGCAAAAGAGCAGTTTACTTTGTGACAAAGCCCCGCCAAAAGCCCTTTTAAGGGCTGGTAAAAGAGCAGTTTTCTTTGGGGCATGCCCCGCAAAAAGCCCTTTTAAGGGCTGGCAAAAGAGCAGTTTACTTTGGGGTAATGCCACGCAAAAAGCCCTTTTCAGGGCTATTTGTAGGGTTAGACTTAGGTTTAGGGGTAGGGATAGTTTAGTATTTTAGGGGTTAAATAATTTAATATAGGTGGCGGCGGGGTAGGGGGATTAAATTAGGGGTTAATAATTTTAAAATAGATGGCGACGGTGTAGGAGCTCACTTTAGGGGGTAGGTAAGGTAGATGGAGGCGGTGTAAGGGGCTCACTTTAGGGGGTAGTTTAATATAGTTGGCGACGGTGTAGGGGGATCACATTAGGGGGTAGTTAAAGTAGGGGGCGGCGGTTTAGGGGTTAAATATTTTATTAGGGATTGCGGCGGATTGCGGTTGACAGGTAGATAGACATTGCGCATGTGTTAGGTGTTAGGTTTTATTTAGCAGATTGTGGTTGACAGGTAGATAGACATTGCTCATGAGTTAGGTGTTAGGTTTATTTGGCAGGTAGTTTAGGGAGTTACGGGGCTCCAATAGACAGCGTAAGGCTTACTACGGCTGCTTTTTGTGGCGAGGTGAAAATGGAGTAAGATTTCTCCATTTTCGCCACGTAAGTCCTTACGCTGTATATTGGATACCAAACTGCGCGGGTTTGGTATACCTGCCTATGGCCCAAAAAACTACGGGCGACGGCAGAAATATACGGGCGTAACTTCTAGGTTAAGCCGTATATAGGATACCAAACCAGCGTAAAAGTCAGCGTCGCCGGCATTTGCGGGCGACGCTGCATATCGGATCGGGTTTTACCTAATAGAACGAAATAGAGTACTATGCTTAATATAAGTGGAACGGAAGCAAATTGGCTTATTATGGTTCCGCTTTTAGTGTTCCTAGTGTATCGCGCATGCGCTAACGGCCGTGAACGCGCTTTGCATTGAAGTAGGAGAGATGGGATATCACTGGCATCTAGTTTGAAGAAGAAGCTCTATACGTCACGGTGGAGGGAGTTAAGCAGCCATATTAGGACACCAATTTTGAAGTTATCGTAGACGATTCAACAGTGAAGGCAGGAAGAGAAAGGGGGCACGTTGCAGCTTGATCTTTATTTATAGTTTTTCAACATAGATTAATGTTGTGTGCAGTGTTGAATGTCCCTTTAAGGATCCTTTAGATAGGAAACTTGAATCTTATCTAAGGAAAGCTTATTTATTTTCTGGCTATATTCTTAGGCCTGCTATATCTATGGCTGATGTTGCAGCTGCATCAACTTTTTGGTTGGAAAGCTTAGTGCAACAGGAAACAGATCCTGATTTGTCTAGCATTGTTCGTTTGCTTCATCATGTTAATCATTTTATCTGTGATGCTATTTTTGATATCATCAAAATTTATGTTAAATCTATGTCTTTAGCTATTTTAGCTAGAAGAGCTTTGTGGCTTAAATATTGGAATGCTGACATAGTATCTAAGTCTAGATTACTATCTCTTTCTTTCCAATGTAACAAATTATTTGGTTCTCAGTTGGATTCAATTATTTCAACTGTCACTGGGGGGAAGGGAGTTTTTTGCCTCAGGATACAAGTTCTAAGTGTAAATCTAAAGCTTCTAATCGTTTTCGTTCTTTTCGAATAAATCCAAGCCTTTTAAGAAACCAAAGCCAGCCCCCAAGTCTGCATGAGGGTGCGGCCCTCATTCCAGCCCAGCTGGTGGGGGGCAGATTAAAATTTTTCCAAAACATTTGGGCAGATTCTGTCCAAATTCAGTGGTTTCAGAGTATTGTCTCTCAAGGGTATCAAATAGGATTCAGAGTAAGACCTCCTGTGAGATTTTTTCTCTCACTCATTCCAGCAAATCCAGTGAAGGCTCAGGCTTTTCTTAAGTGTGTTTCAGATCTAGAGCTTTCAGGTAATCATACCAGTTCCGTTTTTAGGAATGGGGTGTGGGGTTGTATTCAAATCTATTCATTGTCCCAAAGAAAGAAAATTCATTCAGGCCAGTTCTGGATCTGAAAATTTTGAATCGTTTTATAAGAGTGCCAACTTTCAAGATGGTGACTATAAGGACTATTTTGCCTTTTGTTCAGCAAGGTCATTATATGTCCACAATAGACTTACAGTATGCATATCTTCATATTCCGATTCATCCAGACCACTATTTGTTTCTGAGATTCTCTTTTCTAGACAAGCATTACCAATTTGTCGCTCTTCCATTTGGCCTAGCGACAGCTCCAAGAATTTTTTCGAAGGTTCTCGGTGCCCTACTCTCTGTAATCAGAGAACAGGGTATTGCAGTGTTTCCTTATTTGGACAATATCTTGGTACTAGCTCAGTCTTTACATGCTGCTGAATCTCACACAAATCAACTAGTGTTGTTTCTTCAAAGAAATGGTTGGAGGATCAATTTTCACAAAAAGTTCCTTGATTCCTCAGACAAGGGTCACCTTTTTAGGTTTCCTTATAGATTCAATGTCCATGACTCTGTCTCTAACAGACAAGGGATGAATGAAATTGGTTTCAGCTTGTCGAAACCTTCAGTGTCAATCATTCCCTTCAGTGGCTATGTGCATGGAAGTTTTAGGTCTCATGACTGCAGCATCGGACGCGATCCCCTTTGCTCGTTTTCATATGAGACCTCTTCAGCTTTGTATGCTGAATCAATGGTGCAGGGATTATACAAGGATATCACAATTAATATCCTTAAATCCCAATGTTCGATTCTCTCTGACTTGGTGGTTTGATCACCATCGTATAGTTCAAGGGGCCTCTTTTGTTCATCCAACGTGGACTGTGATCTCAACAGATGCAAGTCTTTCATGTTGAGGAGCTGTCTGGGGATCTGTAACAGCACAAGGGGTTTGGAAATCTCAAGAGGCGAGGTTACCAATAAATATTTTAGAACTCTGTGCTATTTTCAGGGCTCTTCAGGTTTGGCCTCTGTTGAAGAGAGAACCAATCATTTGTTTTCAGACAGACAATATCACAACTGTGGCATATGTCAATCATCAGGGTGGGACTCACAGTCCCCTATCTATGAAAGAAGTATCTTGGATACTTTCTTAGGCGGAATCCAGCTCTTGTCTAATTTCTGCGGGACATATCCCAGGTGCACAACATCCAGATGTGTTTTTTCAGATTGTTCAGATGTGGGGCCTTCCAGAAATAGATCTAATAGCTTCCCATCTAAACAAGAAACTTTCCAGGTACTTGTCCAGGTATCCTCAGGCAGAGTCGGTGGATGCGTTAGCAGTTCCTTGGTTTTACCAACCTGCTTATATCTTCCCACCTCTAGTTCTTCTTCCAAGAGTGATCTCCAAAATCATCATGGAACAATCGTTTGTGTTTCTGGTGGCTCCAGCATGGCCTCACAGGTTCCGGTATGCGGATCTTGTCCGGATGTCCAGTTGGCAACCTTGGCCACTTCCTTTAAGACCAGACCTTCGGTCTCAAGGACTGTTTTTCAATCAGGATCTCAAATCGTTAAATTTGAAGGTATGGAAATTGGATGCTTAGTGCTTAGTCATAGAGGTTTCTCTGACTCTGTGATTGATACTATGTTACAGCCTTGTAAATCTGTCTCTAGGAAGATTTATTATCGATTTTGGAAAACTTATATTTCATGGTGTTCTTCTCATAAATTCTCCTGGCATTCTTTTAGAATTCCTAGAATTTTACAGTTTCTTGTCTGCAAGTTCCTTGAAGGGAAAAATCTCTGCTCTTTCTGTTTTATTTCATAGAATTATGGCTAAGCTTCCTGATATTCACTGTTTTGTACAGGCTTTGGTCTGTATCAAGTCTGTCATTAAATCAATCTCTCCTCCTTGGAGTCTTAATTTGGTTTTGAAGGCTTTACAGGCTCCTCCTTTTGAGCCTATGCATTCTTTGGATATTAAACTACTTTCTTGGAAAGTGTTGTTCCTTTTGGCTATCTCTTCTGCTTGAAGAGTTTCCGAATTATCTACTCTTTCTTGTGAGTCTCCTTTTCTGATTTTCCATCAGGATAAAGCAGTTTTGCGGACTTCAGTTAAATTTTTAATTTAAGTGGTGAATTCTAACAACATTAATAGGGAAATGTTTGTGTCCTAATCCTAAGAATTCTTTGGAGAGATCCTTACATTCTCTGGATGTTGTAAGAGCTTTGAAATATTATGTTGAAGTTACTAAAGATTTCAGGAAGACTTCAAGTCTATTTGTTGTCTTTTCTGGTTCTAGAAAAGGTCAGAAAGCTTTTGCCATTTCCTTGGCATCTTTGTTAAAACTTTTGATTCATCAGGCTTATTTGGAGTCGGGTCAGGCTCCGCCTCAGAGAATCACAGCTCATTCTACTAGATCAGTCTCCACTTTGTGGGCTTTTAAGAATGAAGCTTCAGTTGATCAGATTTGCAAAGCAGCAACTTGGTCTTCTTTGCATACATTTACTAAATTCTACCGTTTTGATGTATTTGCCTCTTCGGAAGCAGTTTTTGGTAGAAAAGCTCTTCAGGCAGCTGTTTCAGTTTGAGTCCTCTGCTTATGTTTTAAGTTTTTTTATTTTCAATTATGAGAAAAACAAATTTTTTGGATGTGGATTTATTTTTTTCAGCGGAAAATGACTGTTTTTATTTTTATCCCTCCCTCTCTAGTGACTCTTCCGTGGAGTGTCACATCTTGGGTATTACTATCCCATACATCACTAGCTCATGGACTCTTGCCAATTACATGAAAGAAAACATAATTTATGTAAGAACTTACCTGATAAATTAATTTCTTTCATATTGGCAAGAGTCCATGAGACCCTCCCTTGTTATGGTGGTTATCTTTTTTGTATAAAGCACAAATATATTTCCATTTCCTTTTTTATGCTATTTACTCCTTTTTCTATCACCCCACTACTTGGCTATTCGTTAAACTGAATTGTGGGTGTGGGGAGGGTTGTATTTATAGGCATTTTGAGGTTTGGGAAACTTTGCCCCTCCTGGTAGGATTGTATATCCCATACGTCACTAGCTCATGGACTCTTGCCAATATGAAAGAAATGAATTTATCAGGTAAGTTCTTACATAAATTATGTTTTGTACGTGCTATACGGATAACTAGCTTTTAATGAAATCTTTAAAAAGAATGATTATATGAACGGCCTTATCTGATTGGATTTTTGTTCTATTACTATGAAAACCCCACAAACTTGCATTTGTCAAAAGTTTTTCAAACCCATTTGTGGTTCAATAACACCCCATATTAATGTATATGGCTACAGCACTTTCCCAGTCTAACAGCTAATTTACAGCAGGTTTTCATAGCATTTTTGGATGTTTCAGATTAAACAGCATTGGCCTCGCTATAACCTGTTTTAGCCTGTTTCTATTGGCATATTTTGGCTGTTTGCACTACTTTTTTAAGAGTTAAAATGTTTGTACCATGCTTTGTTGTTATAATACTTGTATTCAAATTAAATATGATTATTAGAATGTTAATTTATAATTAAAGTGTACTTGATGTTTAAAAATAGAAATGATAAAATTGCTCATTAAAATACAAAATTATCAACTGCTAACCTCACATGTCATGAATTGATATTAAAGGATAAGTTAAAAAAAACTGTATTCGAACACATTAGACAGTCAGTATTGCCATTGAATCAGATGCCAGGTTTTATGTTTGCAATGGTTCCATATATTTTACTTGTGAAAATCATTGCAAAAAACCTTGAAAAGGCTTCATTATCCTCATGATATATATTATAGTAGTTATTCAAATGGATTAGAATGGCTTTGAAAAGGATGCCAAAGAAATTACTTTTTTTGCACTGTACATATGATGGTTTGGAATATTTAGATTAGAATAGAATGTTTAGGGCAAATCAGCCGTCATATAAAAAAAGGATGATCTTGATATCATAGGGAAAACATTTGCAGATTTCACAAGTTCTAAGTAATCAGAAGTTGGCGCTACAATACCGTAAACTGTAAGCGACTTATTTTAAAATATTAATAACAATATAGCTATGGTAGATACTGGATACACTTCAAGGAAACTGCAGAATATTTATGAATGTTTTTATTGTTATTTAACCTAATATATAATTTTGGGAATAGAAATCTGATTGCATAGTAAAAAAGAAGTACAACATGAATAGTATTAAAAAAAAATCATATGAACTATATAAATAACTAGTGGGTATTACACAAGTAATTTTTCTCATAATTTGGAAAGCATACAACAACACCTTCACTCCAAGGTAGATTACTTTTTGAGCAATGTACTTATGAGTAGTAACCCACTTTATTTGTACAGTTATTTTACATGTATGTATTAATTCATTTATTTACTACTCTTTCTGCAGTGTAAGTTTGTATCTGGAGTAATATTTTGATGGCCGTAACAGGCCGCAGACTCTTGAAGACATCCCAGCTGTCCCTATTTGAGAGGGACAGTCCCTAGTTCTGAGATCTGCATATCTGTCCCTCTCAGGCAGCCATATGTCCATATTTGCAGAATTTCCCATAGCCCTGCCCATAGACCATCCATACATGGCCACAAACCACACAGACACTTGCATCAATCAACCAGACACACCCATTATCCTTGCCCATCCCGGCAACCTCGTCCACTCAGTGGCAACCCCCCTCTCAGCCTCCTGAGTCTCTAATACCTAGCCACAAATGCGGGGAGATATGCACTTGTAGTAAGCTCTTGTAATGTGTATGAAAATCCTAATTTCAAACTCAATCCGTTGAAATTCAGAGGCAAAAAATAAATAAATAAAATATTAGGCAAAATAAAATAGATGTTTAAATGTCATTCATCTGGGTAAAAAAAAACTGGCAATGTGGGCGTTTAAGCTCTCTTAACTTTTAAAGATTAATCTAGTGTAAATATATACTATTTCATTATATTTGTTTTTCTTCATAAACGGGGAAAGTCCACAGCTGCATTCATTACTTTTGGGAATTCAGAACCTGGCCACCAGGAGGAGGCAAAGACACTCCAGCCAAATGCTTAAATACCTCCCCCACTTCCCTCATCCCACAGTCATTCTTTGCCTCTCGTCACAGGATGTTGGCAGAGAAGTGTCAGAAGATTTCGGTTTAGTCTCTTATGGAGGGTAGTACTCTTTGGTATGGGACTGGAGTTTTAAGTAGTTCTATCAGCCTCTCAGTGAGAGCATGGATGAAAGTTAGAGTCCGGAGATGCAGGGGGAAAGTCTTTCTGTGAACCCATCCCGACTCATATTAACAGCTCCATAAGCAATCAGCGTTGATCTTGGGACCGGGCATGGTCACGCTTCTATTCTCCATTTCCGTATTCCTGACCGTGTGGTGACGGAGAGAGTCTGTTTCGCTAGAACCTGGGTCATAGGAGGTGATGAATGCCCCAGCCATTCAAGGTGTAAGGTGCCGTTTATTTTTGGTCCATATTTACATTCTCCAAGTTATGGAGGATTCTGATTTTTTGGAGACGGATGTCTCTTGATTCAGATTCTACTTCTTGCGAAGAATATGAAATGGCTCGGGTGATCCATGCCCATCAGTTATGTTCTGAATGCCGCTTTAGAGTGCTCTACTCTCCGGAATCAGGGAACTTAGAGTCCACTGAGCCATCCGTCCCTGAGCATTCCATATCCCAAGAGGCGCGCCCTAGAACCGTTTATCCTTCTCCGGAGGAGGCTTGTTTCCTCCAAAAGTTACGGCACCGTTCCGCATGGCCATATTGATGGCATTGGCGCATTTACATCTTCCAGGAAGATATTGTTTGTGTTCTGTTAACCAGGGCTCGTCATGCGTGGAATCGTCTAGTTCAGATCAACCCTCTGGGGAAGGGATTTTCTCTGAGGCTTCAGGGGTCAGGGTAATTAGTTGCCCCGGTGGAGGTAAGTCTTGCCTTTCGTTATAGACTGGTGTGCCTTTGTGTCCTGCTAAGTCATGTTTTGGCAGTGCTGGATGATCCCAGTCCTCATGGGTTGGTGGATCCTCGGTCTTCCGGTCCAGACAGCAAGCAGGGTTAGACGAAGGGGGCTGAATTCAATCTCCTTGTCGTCTCCTTTTTTTTGAGTATCTTCTTCCAGTTCTGAGCTTTGGAAGAATTGGATCTCTAACCGGCTGGTCCTGTTAATATGTCCGTTCTTCTTGGGCGTTAACCTGCGGGTGTTGCCCTCTTTTATTTTGATCCGGATAGGATGTCTTTTATTTAATTTTGAAAGCTCATGTCTGTTATAATTTTTTCCTTTGGAAACATTTCTTCTCTGGAATTTAATACTAGCGATTTTGTGGTCGCATTGGTGTTTCTGCGGAAGTTATATGAAAAGTTAGGACATTGTTATGTCTACCATTTGTCTGTTTAATTTGTCTATCCCTTCTAGGGTTGTGACTTTCTGTGGCCTTGACCGTTCTTGGGTGCCCTATGTATCAGGCTGGTCCCTTGGGGTCTATATCAGACACATGGTGCCCGTTTTACCTGACTGGTCCGGTTAGGGTGCCAAGTGGCTCACTCTTGTTTTGAGTTTAGTTTTCTTGTTTTTGGTTACAAGTTGTAGGGGGCCTTTTCATTCCTAGACATCAGGCTGGTCCTTGTTTATTCTTCTGGGGGCATCAGAGGGGATTGTGCTCAGTCCTAATTGTCCTATCCATGCTTAGCTGGCGGGATTTCCGAGGTTCGGATCCTGCTAAGGCGTACTCTGTAGGCTCCTGGGTTCTTTTGGTTCAGGTGCTAGAGTTTTCATTTCCTTCCCATAGTGGGTTGGAGTTTCAGAGGATTCCATGGAAATCCGTGGCGTTTACTAGTCTCCTCCTTTGAGGCTTCCTTTGGGATTGTCCTTGATGATGGTACCTCTTCCTTCGGGTCGAGGCTGATTTTTAATTCCTTTGTTTTTTCGGACATTGCCAGACGCTTTGGTGCTGGGTCCGTTGCCCGGAGTGAGGGTCAGGGATCTGTCTGATCTGTCTATCTTTATCATAGATAGATCTTGTGAGCCTTCCTTAGGTGGGAGTTTTCGCGGTGGATCCCTACTCAGCAGGTAGTTTTTTCTCTGCTGGTTCTGGGTACTATCCTTTCCTTTCCTGCTTTTCTTAGGAAAGTATTGTTCTTCACTACTTTGTAGTTTTTTCTTTCTGAAGACGGTCCTGTGCAGTTTGCTAGCTTGGTTAGCTAGGGTTGGCGACTTGTGTTCGCTTAGACCACCTTTGCAGCAGGAAGCCTATAGCCTTCAAATGAGCATATTCAGATATTCTGATGCTGTTTTTCACGGCTCCCGGGGACGGTTTATCTTTCGGTTGCTCTATCCTGGGTGCGAGTTAGCACTTTGCGTAGGGGAGGGGTTCTACCTTTCTCCCTTTAGTGTTCAGGGTTTTACTTTGGTCCCTTGGAATCCATGCAGATAAGGGTCTGGGATTTTCCTCCCTTGCTCTGCTTGGTTGGTGGGGGTCTTTCGTTACCCTGTTTTATCCTTGTTTACGCTCTTGGAGTTACCCTTGTGTTTTTTCTTTATTGCCCTAGTCCTTTTGGGTTTCTTGGGGTCCTTTCGGACTCCCTTATCTGAGTCCTTCTTCTTCCCTTCAGGGAGAATGTGAATGTTTCCCTTCCTTGGTTCGGAGGTGAGTTTATTCGGGGGCTGAGAGTCTGCGTGACTTTGTCTCCTCAGGGGCTTTTGGGCTCGGTCGAGTCTAGTGATTCTAAACGGTCTCTAGCAAGGGCCTTGCTGGTTCTAACTGTAGGGCAGTTACTTGTGCCTTTTCCTTTTTGTCCCTTCTGCAGTTTTTTTGTTGGGAGTTTGGGTGTTTTCAGGCTATGGTGCCCTCAGAATGGGCCGCCTTTTGTACCTGCCCGTTTTGCATTCAGTGTCCTCTATAGCTCGGGTGTTGTTTTCCTAAAAGTAATGAATGCAGCTGTTGACTCTCCCCGTTTATAAAGAAAAACTTAAATTATGCTTACCTGATCATTTTCTTTTCTTCAGACAGGGAGAGTCCACAGCTCCCAGCCGCGCGTTTTTTTTATGGAGCGGCCGTAATTTTTGTTTTTGTTCTTCTGGCATCTCTTTCACCCTGATATTTCTCCTATTGTTCCTTGTTCCCTCGGCAGAATGACTGGGGGATGAGGGAAGTGGGGGTATTTAAGCCTTTGGCTAGGGTGTCTTTGCCTCCTCCTGGTAGCCAGGTTCTGAATTCCCAAAAGTAATAAATGCAGCTGTGAACTCTCCCCGTCTGAAGAAAAGAAAATTATCAGGTAAGCATAATTTAAGTTTTTTTCTATTGTATTAGATATTGAAAGTGACAATAAACAACTTGTAATTGCAAAGCAATTTTGGAAATATTGATTGGCTCCTCCAAATGAGGAAAGTGGTCGGTGGGGTTTGACAATACAAATGTCTGTCAATTACAACGTTTTTAGCAGTCCTTTAAGTAATTCAGATCTCTATGCAATCACACTGTGCACTCACTGATGTCTTTGTGGGAAGCCTCGGATCCACTTCTGGATAAATTCTGCTTAAGACTGTCTATTATTGCTTATGCGTAAGTCATAGAAATAAAGCTTGGTGAAAAGTTTTTTTTTTTCAAATCCTAAAATATCTTTCAGCGGGACAGAAATATCAAATATCATTCATGTGTGCTGGTTACTTTGATAGACAACAGCCTATTAGCAAACAATAAGTGACTGTACAATATAATTCCAGGTAGACGGAAAGAATGATAGTGCTGTAAATGTTGAGAAATATCCTTGAACAAAATGAGGGCCCAGCTTTGATTTGACTAATATTGTGTCCTTATTCCTTTCTTACAGATGAGCTCACAGTGCCTACCCTTTACCCGGGCAGCCCTGAAGTCTGGGCGCCGTATCCCCTCTACCCAGCGGAATTAGCACCTGCGCTACCTCCTCCTGCTTTCACCTATCCCGCTTCACTGCATGCCCAGGTAATTTATACCAATCAGCCACGACCTCACTCTGTATCCCACCAGCCCTCTCTAATCTTGGTTCCACAGTGCACTCCACAAACTAACCCCTGTTCTACCAGCTAACCAGCTCACTATATGGAGACTGATGATACCTCTCATGGCTTTCTTGTGGCGGGTACCTTACTGATGTGATTTTTACTCTTGGGTTTCCATTGAATCAAATATAAGGGATCTTAAACATAGGCGGTTATTATGTCTAATGTTCGAATGGTGAATGAGACAGACATTATAGTGATGTAAAAGTGGTCTCACTTTTGGCAATAATTTAAATGGACATAAAAGCTTAATTTTTTTCTTTCATGGTTCAGATAGAGCATGCAGTTTTAAATAACTTTCAAATTTGTCGCTTTCTCCTAGTATTCTTTGTTAAAAAAAAAAAAGTATACCTAGGTAGACTAAGAAGCTGCTGATTGGTGCTAGCACATACATGTAATTTTTTTAATTGGGTTTCAGCTAGCTCCCAGTAGTGCATTACTGCTCATTCAACAAAGGATGCCCAGAGAATGAAGCAAATTAAATAATAGAAGTAAATTGGGAAGTTGTTTAAAACTATATGATCTGTTTGAATCATGATTTTTTTGTGTTTCATGTCCCTTTAAAGGGACACTGACCGCAAAAAAATTTCTTTCATGATTCAGATAGAGCATCCAATTTTAAGCAAATTTCTAATTTACTTCTATTATCAATTTTTCTTTGTTCTCTTGCTATCTTTATTTGAAAAAGAAGGCATCTAAGCTTTTTTCTTGGTTGAGGACTTTATCCACCAATCAGCAAGGACAACCCAGGTTGTTCACCAAAAATGGGCCGGCATCTAAACTTACATTCTTGCATTTCAAATAAAGATACCAAGAAAATAAAGAAAATTTGATAATAGGAGTAAATTAGAAAGTTGCTTAAAATTTCATGCTCTATCTGAATCACAAAAGAAAAAAACTGGGTTCAGTGTCCATTTAAATACTAAAGAACGAATAAAAGTGTAGTACAATTTAAAAGGCAGTCTGAGAAGTATTGCATGAACGGGCATTCATGCGTGTGCATTTTACCACACACTTGCATTGTAAGAGCAGGTAAAATCATTGGACATGGAAACGCAGGCTATTTCTTATTACAAAATGTCTTCTAAAACCAAATATACTGCAATTTATTGTTAACATGGCCAAAAGTGAAACCACTGTTGGGTCCTTTTTACACAAATCCTTAGTTTAGTAAAATCGTGTATTTCATTGAGGGATAGTATTGAATGCTATCTGCAGTGCTTACCAGGGGCCCTGCAGCCAATCCAGAGGTGATGCAGGAGTTATTACCAGGAGCAAAGTTTTAGAGACAGTTTAATATGAAGGAGAGTGGTAGCAATTATATTAAGTAAATAAAAACTTTATATATATAGTTGTTATTTTTTTTTTCTTTGGTTTTATGTCCCCCCGAGAACCCCCCCCCCCCAAAAAAAAAAAAACTAATTTGTTTAAAGGGATATGAAACAGTGCTCCTTTAGTAACAAAAACGTTAATGCAAGGTAAATGAGAACTTAGAAATCCTCAGTGTAGCCACTGCCTTTAGTAAAAAAGGGAGCTACAGTTATACAACTTAAGTTCTGCTGTCACATGATTTGCAGCAAAAGTCCTCTATTGAGAATGGGCAAGAAACTGACTACTCATTTGCCTTCCTGTAGATACCACACGCCTCTTGTGGTGCTGTAACAGGAAGCAATTGATCCGGCATAAATGACGTTAAAATAAATAAAAAATAAAATCCTTTTAAAATATGAATATTATATATTGTAATGATTTCTATTAAGTAAAACCTGCTGCGTATTGCTTTTTATTACAGCAATCAGAGTGTCTTATATCTCTTTAATCATTAATATATATAAAAATTCCACTGGACACAGAAAAATATACTGTATAACAGGATTGTTCAGTTCTTTCTCCTGGGGGTAAAGGGATCAGTGTTTATAAATTAAATTACCCGCTTTGAGGTATAATCAGATGAATGGACCTTTATTTATGTATTTACCCGTGGAGAGTAGAGGGTCCTTTACATCAATCAAGGGCTGGAGTAGACCTTTTAACAAAGCAGTAAAAAGTAATTTCATAAATATTATTTGTCATTTATAGAAGATCTAATGTATTTTATTACAAACAGGCTTCATATTTTGTATTCAATTCCTGACTTTCAAAGAGGAAGACAGAGGATACAAATATCTTAAAGGGATAGAAAGTTCAAAAATGTTGTATGCACTGGTATTTTATGGAGGAGGCAATCTGGGCTTGAGTCTGCAACTGACAAGACTATCCCCGGTCAATATGTTAGTATATAATGTTTTGGTTTGCAGTCCTTATATGTTAAAACATGTAAGGACAGATATGTAGCAGGGGTTGCCTCAATAAGTCTTTGGTGTGCTTTTCCAGCTTGGAGAATTAGAAAAGCCACAGTTGTCAGAGCTAAATTACATGAAAGAGGGCAAAATAAATAATGAAAGTATACTGCAAAGATGTTTTATTATTTATAGCTAAACCTTTTATATTAAAATCTCAAGGTGTTTGCTGTCCCTTCAAGGACTTCCTTTTAAAACCCATTTGAAATGTTTTCATACGTCCTGGCAGTTACCAGTGACTTTCCAGGACTGGGAGGTGACAGGGACTTGTTAGAGGTAGCAGCTGGGAGGATGATGGGCGGAGTCTTTACTGGAGTGGTGGAGCCACATGTGTGCTATTGGTATAGTATGACTTGTGGGTGGGATTGGTCAGAGATAGGACTGGCCGTGGGCAGAGCTGGGGCAGTTTTTAGTTTTGGGATAGTGGAGGAGAGCTCCCAACTCACGATAATCCCTCAATATGCCCTGTAATTTACTTAGTTACAATTGATTTTACAAATAATTATTATGATTGGTTATTTGTAGAACGCCAACAGATTCCACAGCGCTATAAACATAGGCAGTATACAAGGTAGCATTTATAGGGATCAAATCGGTAGAGGGCCCTGCCGAGAGTCGCACTGTTGTAGTCAGCTCTTATGAAGGTGATCTGCAAACAATTGGGCTCTTAGGCTTACGTGCTAAGGGGGTTTGTGGTGGATAGCAATGGAGGAGAGGAACTGGTATAAGTAAAGGTTAATGTAGGTTTTTTGTTTTTTTTTAAAAAAGATTTTTATTGAGGTGTACGAAAAATATAAGAACAAACAACAAAGTGTTACAAGCATAAAAGTGCTATACAGATGTTACTCTTAGGTGCTTGTAGGAGATAACATTTCTAGGTCTACATACCTACCCTTTAAAAGTTAGAAGTGTACCTGAAATAATCCAAGTCCTTCTTGGAAATAAAATAACTTCAGTTAATTGCGTGAAATATACAGAATACATTCTGGGGTACGCCAGTGAGTAACAGTTAACAATAATGTAGAGCCTGGATATGTAGAACCTCATTTTATTTATTTTTTCTTTAATTTATGTTGCATTGGGGTAACTACTATGAAGGTCATATCTAGACCAGTAGAATGTAGACATTAATGTTAAATTCTAGTTACATAAGTAAGTAAGGCGGAAAGATGGGGATAGTACAGCGGGCCAGAGCCGCTCTAATGAGAGTTTCCGGTGTCTAGGATTAGAAGGGGATAAAAATAAAGGGGTAAATAAGTGGAGAATTGGGGGTGAGGCGGAAGACTGAGATATGTGATCTAGAGCTATATATGAGCTACACCCTTATATGGACTATTACACTTTGGTAGAAAATGTGCAATGATTATCCCTAAATAAAATGATCTCTTGGAGTAATGTAGTGCTAGTTGGCGACCAGATATATACATTAATATAATTGTAGATATAGGTGCATATAATAGGAGGGTATAGATGAGAGAGTAGAGCTCAAGCAACACCCATGAGGGAGTGATTAGAGTGATGAATGGTGCCTTAAAAGTATTATTTCAGGTGGCACTCCTGGTTCTCTTCTTTTAGTATGTTAGTTCTTAGTGTGAGTATATGGTATCATTAGTGCCAAAAGGGCTCTATGGATCTAATCTAGAAAACTTAAATAAAGCTTAAATAACCTCTTTCAATAATAACAATGAACAAGTAAAGAAGACAATCATAATGCATTCTGTCAGAACAACAACCTGCTGAGCATAATGTAATCCATTGCATAACTTAACTATGCCATTGCCTTTAAAAAACTGGCAGTATAACATATAAAGGGGGAAAGGTCATTCAAACCAGGGAGTCCTTAATGTCCAGTACAACCCCTAAATACAAATGTGGATCTATAAAACCACTTAACCCACTCCAGATTTTGAGCCAAGTAAACCAAATCAAACAGGTTTATAAATGCGGCTCGAAAGTTGTCTTATGTCCCATCTCGGCACTGACTGAAGGGCAGGAGAGTCCCCTGTAAAATGGAAATATAACTTGCATAGCCCATCAAACGCCGTTAAGTCCAGTATGGGTATTTTATCTCCAGCACAGCTGAAGAGCCCCTGAGGGAGGAAAGTATGCGGCCCAGCGTTAGTTACGGCTGTGGATAGGATGTTATCCGACCAGCCACCAATTAGTGTTCCGGTGCCTAAGACCTTAATGTGGAGCGGCTCACCTACAACCCCTGAGGGGTTTTGGTCAGTAGATGCTTCATCCTCTCTTGGAGCTCCCTTTCTAGCCATCAGGAGGGGGGTCCCCATACTTCCATGTTGCAGGGCTGTCAGCGACACTTGCGGTAGTTGTCTAGCCAACTCCATTACCGCTAGTAAGCTGTGCTTGAGATCGACAAAAAGTTGCTGTAGCAAGATCTCTCCCTCTCGTTTAGTGTAGGTTTGATGCATCCCTGAACAGTAGAGTCTTTAGGGAGTGCTTATAGCTTTCAAAACTAGGGGAGAGTCTTGTGGAGCGAGGCAGACAGTTCTGCAAGATGGGAGCAAGTCTGCAGAAGTCCTGTTAATGGGAATGTGAGGAGGTAACAAGAGAGGAGGTTGTATGGGTAATGATGGAGTTGTCGACAGTTATAGAGAGATGGGGGGTGGAGATTTTAGAAGAAGGGGGGAAATGAGTAGCTCAGTTTTGGAGAGATTTAGGTTAAGGTAGTGAGAGGACAGCCATGAAGAAATGTGAGAAAGACAGTTAGTGACACAAGTTAGCAAGGAAGGAGATAGGTCTGGAGCAGAGATGTAGATTTGGGTGTCGTCGGCATACAAATTATATTAAAACCCGTGGGACTTTATTAGGGAGCCTAATGATGATGTGTAGATTGAGAAGAGAAGGGGACAGAGGACAGAGCCTTGTGGAACCCCAACAGAAAGTGGTAACGGGGCAGAAGATGCCCCAGAGAAGGCTACACTAAAGGTACGGTTAGACAGGTAGGAAGAGAACCATGAGAGCGCTCTGTCACAAATGCCGAAGGATTGGAGGGTTTGGAACAAAAGAGGGTGGTCAACAGTATCAAAGGCTGCAGACAGATCGAGGAGGATGAGCAGGGAGAAGTGGCCTTTGGATTTTGCTATAAGTAGGTCGTTGGTAACCTTAACGATTGCTGACTCTGTGGAGTGATATTGGCGAAATCCAGATTGCAGTGGGTCAAGGAGGGAGTGTAATGTAATGAAATTGAATAGGTGTGCATGTGCTAGGTATTCAAGAAGCTTTGAGGCAAGAGGGAGGAGGGAAATAGGGCAGTAGTTAGATGGGGAGGTTGGATTGAGAGAAGTTTTTTTGAGGATAGGTGTGACCAGTGCATGTTTTAGAGATGAGGGAAATATACCAGTGCTGAGGGAGAGGTTGAAAATGTGTGTGAGTATAGGGGTAAGACCGTAAGGGTAGAAGAGAGGGAGGGGAGTAGCTGTGAGGGGATGGAGTCGAGGGGACAGGTAGTGAGGTGAGAGCGCAGTATAAGTGCAGAAACTTCTTTCTCAGTAACAGGGGCGAAAGAGCTATGTGGGTTTTGGTTGATTGCAAGCTTTTAAGCAGTTAAATCTGTGGCGCTTCTTATAGGAAGCCAAAAAAAAAATCACCCTAGCTGCCATGCAGTGTTTCAATGGATTATTCCATCATAATTTCATAGTATTGGGCCCATTTCAGTATAGGACTAAAAACACATAAACCCCAGATGCCATAAATCTATTAATGGCCGTTTAAATGATTTGTTAATACTTGCTGATGTTGAAAAGTATAACTCATTCTAAAAAATGAGAGATTATACTTTAAAGGGACAGTCTACACCAGAATTTTTATTGTTTTAAAAGATAGATAATCCCTTTATTACCCATTCCCCAGTTTTGCATAACCAACACAGTTATATTTATATACTTTTTACCTCTGTGATTATCTTGTATCTAAGCCTCTGCAGATTGCCCCCTTATTTCAGTTCTTTTGACAGACTTGCAGTTTAGCCAATCAGTGCTAGGTCCCAGATAATGTCACATGCATGAGCACAGTGTTATCTATATGAAAATCATGAACTAGCACCCTTTAGTGGTGAAAAACTGTTAAAATGCATTCTGAAAAGAGGTGGCCTTCAAGGTCTAAGAAATTAGCATATGAACCTCCTTGCCATTTCTTCAACAAAGGATATCTAAAGAATGAAGCAAAAGAGATAATAAAAGTAAATTGGAATGTTGTTTAAAATTGTATTCTCTAATTGAATCATGAAAGAAAATATTGGGGTTTAGTGTCCCTTTAATGTGTTCCCAGCAATCCACTTTACTGCTGAAGTGTATTACATTGCTTACATATAGCTTGTTTACCTTTATTTTTCAGAGCTCAGCCAATTTGAAAGGATATTCCCACAGCTGCTTTAAATATAATGAACCCTTGCCTGAGTATGTTGTCCCTTTAAAGGGACATGATTGTCAAACTGTTCTTGCATTAACAAAATAATACCCCTGTCTCAAAACACATCAAAATTCGAGCTCTCTAATATATAACAAGAAATAAATTGAATTTATTAATTTATATGACTTATATATCATTATATTATCAATTCTTTTACATTACCCTACAACATAACTAACTCTAGTTAAAAAAAACTAAGATATATTTAATTTGTCTTAAAATCTTTGACAATGTCATCAAACAAACATCGTAAGCAAGTATTACACAGCTGAGTAAGCAAGATCAATGTCTTTGAAAAAGACAGAAATATTTAAGACTTGAAAAGGTCAAACAGGAACCCATATCTCCTGGAACAATCAGTAATTGTGTGTTCTATTCATGTTACTGAGTAACATATTCATCCAAAACTAGGAATATTAAAACAACCTGTAGAACTTGTGTTCCTTTCACGAAAAACTAAAAAAAAGAATTTAATTAGCCAAGGAGAAATCGTAAAACAATGGAGTCTGTGTTAAAGTCATTGATCACTGAGGCATGTCAGGCAAACTCATCTAGAGCATTAATAATGCCTTACAGTTAAAAATTAATAGAATTTATACAAAAACAAGGCAGTGTGTTGTTTGCTTCCTTGGTATGCAGTAGGAGGGAAGTTAGAGATACTCAGGATATTAAACCTATAGATCTTCATGAAAATTGATAGAAACATAGATTTTGACAGCAGATAAGATCCAAAGGCCCAACAAGTCTGCCCAATATCTCCTAAAAGTATAAACGTATCTAGTTTGTAGGATAGCCTTATGCTTGACCCAGGCATTCTTAAAGTCCCCCACAGTGTTCGTCATTACCACCTCTTGAGGAAGTTTATTCCATAAATCAATCACCCTTTCTGTAAAGAAGTGCTTCCTCAAATTACTCCTGAATCTACTACCCTCAGCTTGAATGTTTCTTTTATGAAAAATTCTCACAGCCTCAAATTTACTAAACCTCTTAATATACTTGAAAGTTACTATCATATCACCTCTTTCCCTTCTCTAAGCTATACATATTTAGGTCATTGAGCCTCTCCTGGTACATTTTATTTTTTTAGACTATGTACCATTTTATTAAAGCTCCTTTACACAGATTCCTGTTTGTTTATATCCTTCTGGAGATATGGCCTCCAGAACTGCACACAATACTCAAGGTGAGGCCTAACTAATGATCTGTAAAGTAGCATAAGAACCTTGCTACAAATACCTCTACCAATACAACCAAGCACTCTACTGGTCTTACTCGATGCATTACTTCATTGTAGAAGTGTGCATTCAGCATTTTTGTTCAATGCGGAAGTAGGCGGACTGTCGTGATGTTCGATTCTTTTTGTAGCCAAATTTCGCCAGATTTCTTCTTGTGAAAGAAGCACAGATTTTAGTGTGCTTCACTTTCACAAGAAAAAGTTTGTCTCCGAAAAGTTCCGAACATCATGAAAGTCCACCTGTTTCCGCTTTCAGTATTGAATGAAAATGCCCAATGCACACGTCTATTAAATTGTTTACTAAACTTTCAATCATCTGAAATAATAATAAACAGTCAGTAAAGTGTCATTGAGTCGTTTAATTAAGATTTTTATTTTTCTTTCCTAAATGCAAAATTTTGCACTTTGCAGAATTACACTTTAGGTCCCAGTCATTTGGCCAATCCTCCAATTTTTTTATATCGCTTCTCATTTGGTCCACCCCCTGGAACATTTATTCTATTACAAATGTTTGTATCACCTGCAAACAGACATACTTTCCCCTGTAGCCCCTTGCTAATATCACTGATAAATGTGTTTAAACAAAACAGGCCCCAGAACAGATCCCTGAGGAACACCACTAGTATCTGCCCCCTCTTCTGTATGTACTCCATTTACTAAAAAAAATCTTATTAAAATCCCAGTTTTTTCAAAGGTAGCATTTTACCAAAATGTACATGTATTTGCTCTTTGTAATTTGTCTTTAAAGGGACCTTGAGTTTAATAGTATGTGCCACTCTCTGTATTTAAAAAAAATATCAGCTGCTGCATGGTAGTATACCATGGCTGTGCAGTCCCTGCGCACTTGACAATTATTTCCTTTTTAAATATTTGTTTGCCTTACTACTTTAAAAGTGTGGGTAACTGTCTTTAGCAGTCTTTAAGTTAAGAGAAATGACCTAGGACAATATAACCAATTAAAGGCATATTAAGTTTTTTTGAAATAGCATATCATGCAAACCTGCTCTGAATAGCCAAAAAAGCTGTGAATACAAATCTACGAGTAATTGTAAGTACAGTCATTACTTATTAATATCTATTGCAAGCCTATGTAGAAGGAGCAGCAATGCATTACTGGGAGATAGTTAACACATTGGGTGAACCAATAACACAACATGTGCAGCCAACAATCAGCAGCTCCTGCGCCTACCTAGGTATCCTGTTTAACAAACAATACCAAGAGAACACATGAGATTATAGAAGTAAATTGGAAAGTTGTTTAAAATCATATGCTTTATCTGAATCATGAAAGAAAAAATATCCCTTTCAGTATAACCCACTGCTTTGTTTTTACTTTATTACAACAATGAAGAGACTGTTTTATATCCCTTTAAAAAAATAATATAATACTGTGATTCTGGATACTATTTAAAGAAGTATTATAAAACTGTCAGATAGAAATCGATTAGACAGAAAGTTTAAATTACCCTCTGCCTTAAACTAATCATTGAAAAATACAGAGAAAATATTGGTTTACCAGTTTTGTAGATATATGGCTTTGCCACATTGTGCATATATGTACATTGTATATCCATGTAAACAGTTCAATACACACTATCTACACTATGATTTTTACTATAAGTGATGACAATTTTTCAGATTCTTAAAGGGACAATCAACCCAAAAATTCTTCTAAGTGATATATATAAAGTTTCAATCGATCATTATTTACAAATGTATCCCAGTTTTGTGATCTGTAGCGTTTGCAAGTAAAAGCACTTACTGTTCGCTCCGCTTCCATTTGAAAATGTCCGTTTGGCCCTTCCCCTATTTCGTCATCATCTACATCATCATCTTCTTGTAATCGCAGTAACTTTTCGATCCTCCTCGTACCCTGCTTTAGCGCATGTGCAATGCGCCTATTATACTGAAAAATGTGTCAAAATGACTGACCTTTCCAATTCATCAAGGCTGCATCCCGTGGCCATTCTGCCCGCAGCGGAAGGTGCTGAGCGGATACTGGGCAAAGAGAGAACAAAAGCAGAGTCTGTCCCCTCCCTCCATCCTGCACAGCTCACTGCAGCGACAGCTCATGTGAGAGAAAACGAAGAAGGGGACAAGATGACACCAAAGCAGGCAAGGGTAACAAATGACAAACTATATGAAGTCAGTCACTAAGCAGGAACATCCCATCAGGATAATCTACTGGAGCCATAAGATGCACACTGAGAAAGGAGCAGACCAAATAATAAACACTGTGTAGTTGCTAACTATGCTGTGTATATGCTCAATGTTACGTGGGGGGGGGGGGGGCAGATTCATATGCAGGGCGCTAGACCCGATAAAAATGTCTGCAATTTGCAATTCTCATCCCAGCTTATATATAAAGCTACTACCAAACTGTCTGCGTCCGAGACAGTGCAAGGTTAGGGTTCATTTATTTTAGTTTTAGAGCAGATATTTGTAACTACAGCACTTAAGACCCTTGGTCCTAACTCTGATCTGTTTCAGTAATGAGGGTTAAGCTAATTTAATTATCCCCTGACATCTATACACACAGCTAGTCCTAAAACCATGCTGCGCCAGTGTTTATTATTTGGTCTGAACCCTAACCTTGCACTGTCTCGGACGCTGACAGTTTGGTAGCAACTTTATATATAAGCAGGGACGAGATACGAAAACCAAATTGCAGACATTTTATAGGGTCTAGCGACCCTGCATGTGAATCTTTGCTGTCATCTTGTCCACTTCTCCGTTTTCTCTCACATGAGCTGTCGCTGCAGTGAGCTGTGCAGGATGGAGGGAGGGCACAGACTCTGCTTTTGCTCTCTCTTTGCCCAGTATCCGCTCAGCACCTTCTGCTGCGGGCAGAATGGCAACGGGATGCAGCCTTGATAAATTGGAAAGGTCAGTCATTTTGACACATTTTTCAGTATAATAGGCGCATGCGCTAAAGCAGGATACAAGGAGGATCGAAAAGTTACTGCGATTACAAGATGATGATGTAGATGATGGCGAAATAGGGGAGGGGATATTTTCAAACGGAAGTGGCGCCAACAGTAAGTGCTTTTACTTGCAAACGCTATAGATCACAAAACTGGGATACATTTGTAAACAATGATCAATTGAAACTTAATATATATAACTTAGAAGAATTTTTGGGTTGACTGTCCCTTTAAGATCAGTTTGTTGCACATGAAAAATGTAAATGAGGCATCTGTCACCAAACCTCAGGTCCAGAGCACACTTACTTCACAGAGTGCGTGAATGAGCTCAGAGGCATCTTTCAGGAAAAGAATAAATATCAAGTGCACTATACGAAATAGATAAAGTAGTAATTAGACATTGTAATTATGTTTGTAACATTGTAAAGGAATTGCTGTTTGGTAGGCTTTATGAATTATGGGTTGAAGGGATCTGAAACCCAAACATTTTCTTTCATGATTCAGATAGAGCCTGCGATTTTATATAACTTTCTAATTTACTGCTTTTAGCAATTTTTCTTCGTTCTCTTGGTATCTTTTGTTGAAAAGCACGTATGCTTAGGAGTCGGCTCATTTCTGAAGCACTATATAGCAGCAGTTTTGCAAGAATGATATCCTTTCTCAAGAGCACTAGATAGGAGCACTATTTCCTACCATATAGTGCTTCAGATGCCTAGCTAGGTATCTTTTCAACACAGAATATCATGGTAACGAAGCAAATTTGATAATAGAAGTAAATTGGGAACTTTTTTAAAAAAATGGTATGTTCTGTCTGAATCACAAACAAAACGTATTGGGTTTCAAATCCCTTTAATTCTTCAACAAAAGAAGAAAATACATTCTTAAAATGATAGAAAGGTCAAAATTGAAATGTGCATGGGAGCATTTTAATTTTAAATAGTAACATATTTGCAATATACCACTTTCATTAGGAAAAATACTTCTAGTAAACGTATTTCAGGGGCATACGCGCATATGCTGTGAGGGCTCGTGCACCAGTATTCAAGCTCAGAGAGCTGGCAGTGGTGTTTTGTGTCTGTGAAGACGTTATTCAGTACCAATGAGCCCCGGCTTTGATGAGGACGGTGCAGATGCAATAAGCATTTCACAAGTGACGTTACATTATCCCACTCCCCCCCACGTCCACACTATTGTTATAAGACATGAGTGTAGCTCTGCTGATTTGCTCCGCCCCCTCCCTTGCTGTTACACTTGTTGCACGACAGACAGGGGCAGAGCTAACAGCCTATCAAAGAGAGCGGATGTGCGTAATAGAGCCCCGCAATTAGATTATTGCTTTTCATTTTAGACACTCAACTTTATGGGGCCGATTTATCAAGCTCGGTATGGAGCTTGATGCCCCTTGTTTCCAGCAAACCTTTAGGTTCCGCCTGCTCTGAGGCCGCAGACAGAAATCAACACGATCGAATATGATCGGGTTGATTGGCCGCGAATCTGCAGGGGGCGGCATTGCACCAGCAGTTCACTTGAACTGCTGTTGCAATGATAAACGCTGTCGGCATTTATCGATATGCGGCGGACATGATACGCTACATCGTATCATGTCCGCTCGCACATTAATAAATATACCCCTAAATGTGTATGATGATTATTCACTTGTACACTGATGCTGGCAAGCAGGTTGGTCTTTCAGAGAATAGAGAGAGATATTGGCGCTTCACTAATGTTGTATTTGTATTCTTTAACTCTCGGGCTGTGAGGGGTTAATCATTAATTAATCATTATTCAGTTATTTGTGTCAGTGTGATACTGATGCTGGCCAAGTGTCCAATCAAAGTGGAGAGAGAGAGTGACCACTGATTTAGACAGTTATATAATTAAACTTGTATGCATTTATGTTCATGTTTAACAGGCTGACCTAAGAAATGACCATGCTGAATTAAAACAATTTGAACTGTTTCGAATAAGGTATCCCAGTTTTTCAGTTTGAAAATCTGGTCACCCTGAGAATGACAACTGCTAAAAAATCAAATAAGTTCTTTCATGATTCAAATCAGAGCATACAATTTTAAGCAATGAATGTACTGCTATTATCAAATTGTCTTTGTTTTTTCTGTATCCTTTGTTGATAATCAGAGAGGTAAGCTGTCTTTAGCACTAATGTGGCAGCGGTTTTGCAAGAATGTTATACATTAGCAAAAGCACTAGATTTTCCTGCCATGTAGTGTTCTAGACATATCATAATACCTATCTAGATATCTATTCAACAAAGGACATGAGAACAAAGCAAATTTTATAATTTGTATGAATCATGAAAGGAAAATGTGTTTCATATACCTTTTAATACATTCATTCATAAATGATGTAGACTAGAAATATATAATAGCATGTATCCCAGTATGATAGCATAGTGCAATATATGTCATGGTATTTCAAACATTCCATGTTGAACATCACTTACAAATTATGTGGTACTGCTCGCTCTCTATTCACTCACTTTAGAATATTCTTTACCCTGTTTACCAAGCACTTCTATCATGTGGATAACTAGGTTCACTTGACACTTACCTCAGTTCACTTGAACAGTTGTGCACTCTTGTTTCTAGACTACAGTCTCTCTTTCCCTTGCATAGCTGTATTACCCCACCTCTGGTCTTTACAATGGATTCAAAGCCCTGTATAGGCAAAGCATTGTCTGATCTGCAGATTGGAAAACACGGTAGGTGATTTTCTTCCTCTTGTTTTATTTCAATAGATATTTACTTCCAGGTTAGAAAATTTAAAATATTCTTTAAAATAATCAGATTATTTTTATGTTGATTTTTATGTATTCTTCATATATTTTCTGTTTTCACAGTATTAAAGGGACATGAAACCCAATCTATTTTCTTTCATGATTCAGAAATAAAATGTGGTTTTAAAAGTCTTTCGGCTAGATTTAGAGTTCTGCGTTAGCTACGCGTGCTTTTTTTTTCCCCGCACCTTTTAAATACCGCTGGTATTTAGAGTTCACAGAAGGGCTGCGTTAGGCTCCAAAAAGGGAGCGTATAGCATAATTTACCGCCACTGCAACTCTAAATACCAGCGGTACTTACGGACGCGGCCAGCTTAAAAAAAGTGCTTGTGCACGATTCCCCCATAGGAAACAATGAGGCCGTTTGAGCTGAAAAAAAACCTAACACCTGCAAAAAAGCAGCGTTCAGCTCCTAACGCAGCCCCATTGTTTCCTATGGGGAAACACTTCCTAAGTCTGCACCTAACACCCTAACATGTACCCCGAGTCTAAACACCCCTAACCTTACACTTATTAACCCCTAATCTGCCGCCCCCGCTATCGCTGACACCTGCATATTTTTTTTAACCCCTAATCTGCCGCTCCGTACACCGCCGCAACCTACATTATACCTATGTACCCCTAATCTGCTGCCCCTAACACCGCCGACCCCTATATTATATTTATTAACCCCTAATCTGCCCCCCACAACGTCGCCACCAGCTACCTACAATAATTAACCCCTAATCTGCCGACCGGACCTCACCGCTACTATAATAAAGTTATTAACCCCTAATCCGCCTCACTCCCGCCTCAATAACCCTATAATAAATAGTATTAACCCCTAATCTGAACTCCCTAACATCGCCGACACCTAACTTCAATTATTAACCCCTAATCTGCCATCCGGACCTCGCCGCTACTCTAATAAATGTATTAACCCTTAAAGCTAAGTCTAACACTAACACCCCCCTAAGTTAAATATAATTTCTCTTGTTAAGTGTGTTCAGTCAACGGGTCATCCATTACTTATGGGATATATTCTCTTTCCCAACAGGAAGTTGCAAGAGGATCACCCAAGCAGAGCTGCTATATAGCTCCTCCCCTCACATGTCATATCCAGTCATTCTCTTGCAACCCTCAACAAAGAAGGAGGTCGCGAGAGGAGCTGGAGTTTTTACTTAACTATTCTTCAATCAAAAGTTTGTTATTTTAAATGGCACCGGAGTGTGCTGTTTTTCTATCTCAGGCAGTATTTGGAAGAAGAAACTGCCTGCGTTTTTTATCTATGATCTTAGCAGGCGTAACTAAGATCCACTGGCTGTTCTCGACATTCTGAGGAGTGGTGTAACTTCAGAAAATGGGAATAGCATGCGGGGTCCTCCGCAAATGAGGTATGTGCAGTACTTTATTTTCTGGGAATGGAATTGACTAAGAAAATACTGCTGTTACCGTATGATGTAAGTACAGCCTTAAATGCAGTAGTAGCAACTGGTATCAGGCTGATAAATGTATGCGCAGTCGAGTTATATTCTAGGGACTAGAATTTGACTGAGAAAATACTGTTAACACTGAAATAATACTTAAGCCTTCTCTGCAGTGGTAGCGACTGGTAGCAGGCTTAGTGATAGCTTTGCATGACATTGAAAAATGTTGTTTTTTAATAAAACGTTTACTGGCATGTTATTCGTTTTTTGTGAGGTACTTTGGTGATAAATCGCTTTGGGCATGATTTTTTCCACATGGCTAACATATTTTTCTGCATGGAAACCGTTATATCAGGGCTCCCACTGTTGTGATTGGAGTGGGAGGGCCCTTGTTTTAGCGCCTTGTTGCGCAGTTAAAATTATTGCACAGTCTTTCTGCTTCTTCCTCCTTGATCCAGGACGTCTCTAGAGAGCTCAGGGGTCTGCAAATTTCATTTGTGAGGGAGGTAATCAGTCACAGCAGATCTGTGACAGTGTGCTGACTGTGATTAAAAGCGTTAAATCTTAATTGATATCTGTTTTGGGTATCGAGGGGTTAATCATCCTTTTGCTAATGGGTGCAATCCTCTGCTAATAGTACACTTCTTGTTAAGAATTGTTTAATTATATCTGTATTTTTGAAGCGCTGCAGCGTTTTTTATATTGCTTGTAAAACTTATTGAAAGTGATTTCCAAGCTTGTTAGTTTCATTGCTAAGTCTGTTTTAAACATGTCTGATTCAGAGGAAACTGTTTGTTCATCATGTTCAAAAGCCAATGTGGAGCCCAATAGAACGATGTGTACCAATTGTATTGATATTGCTTTGAATAAAAGTCAATCTGTACCGATAAAGAAGCTATCACCAGACAACGAGGGGGAAGTTATGCCGCCTAACTCTCCTCACGTGTCAGTACCTGCGTCTCCCGCTCGGGAGATGCGTAGGATTGAGACACCTAGTACATCTAGGCCCTTACAAATCACTTTACATGATATGGCTAATGTTATGAAAGAAGTATTATATAATATGCCCGAATTAAGGGGCAAACGCGATAGCTCTGGGTTAAGGACAGAGCGCACTGATGACACGAGAGCCATGTCTGATACTGCGTCACAACTTGCAGAACATGAGGACGGTGAGCTTCATTCTGTCGGTGACGGTTCTGATTCGGGGAGACCGGATTCAGAAATTTCAAGTTTTAAATTTAAGCTTGAGAACCTCCGTGTGTTACTAGGGGAGGTATTAGCGGCTCTGAATGATTGCGACACGGTGGCAATTCCAGAGAAATTGTGTAGGTTGGATAGATACTATGCGGTACCGGTGTGTACTGACGTTTTTCCTATACCAAAAAGACTTACAGAAATTTTTTTCCCCTCCCCCGATATTTAGAAAAATGTTCCCTATAGACGCCACCACACGAGACTTATGGCAGACGGTCCCTAAGGTGGAGGGAGCAGTTTCTACGTTAGCCAAGCGTACCACTATCCCGGTGGAGGATAGCTGTGCTTTCTCAGATCCAATGGATAAAAAATTAGAGGGTTATCTTAAGAAAATGTTTGTTCAACAGGGTTTTATATTGCAGCCTCTTGCATGCATTGCGCCTGTCACGGCTGCAGCGGCATTCTGGTTTGAGTCTCTGGAAGAGGCGATTCGCACAGAGCCGTTGGATGAGGCCTTGAGCAAAGTTAGAACCCTTAAGCAAGCTAATGCGTTTGTTTCAGATGCCGTAGTACATCTAACCAAACTTACGGCTAAAAATTCCGGATTCGCCATACAGGCGCGCAGAGCGCTCTGGCTTAAATCCTGGTCAGCGGATGTAACTTCCAAGTCTAAACTACTTAACATTCCTTTCAAAGGGCAGACCTTATTCGGGCCCGGCTTGAAGGAAATTATTGCTGACATTACGGGAACTTCAAGGCAGGAGCAGCATCGACTTCCTCCGCTCCAAAACAGGAAGGAACTACTGCTCGTTACAGACAAGGTTGGAAAGGCAACCAGTCATGGAACAAGGGCAAGCAGGCCAGAAAGCCTACTCCCGCCCCTAAGACAGCATGAAGTCAGGGCCCCCTATCCAGAGACGGATTTAGTGGGGGGCAGACTTTCTCTCTTTGCCCAGGCTTGGGCAAGAGATGTGCAGGATCCCTGGACGTTAAAGATTATATCTCAGGGATACCTTCTGGATTTCAAATCCTCTCCTCCACAAGGGAGGTTCCATCTTTCGAGGTTATCGACAAACCTAGTAAAGAGAGAGGCATTTCTACAATGTGTACAAGACCTCTTAATCATGGGGGTGATCCACTCAGTTCCGCGATCGGAACAGGGACAAGGATTTTACTCAAATCTATTTGTGGTTCCCAAAAAAGAGGGAACCTTCAGACCAATCTTGGACTTAAAGATCTTAAACAAATTCCTAAGGGTACCATCGTTCAAGATGGAAACCATTCGAACCATCCTACCCATGATCCAAGAGGATCAATATATGACCACGGTGGACTTAAAGGATGCTTACCTTCATATACCGATTCACAAAGATCATTATCAGTGCCTGAGGTTTGCCTTTCTAGACAGGCATTACCAGTTTGTGGCTCTTCTCTTCGGGTTAGCCACGGCCCCGAGAATTTTTACGAAGGTTCTGGGCTCACTTCTGGCGGTACTAAGACCACGAGGCATAGCGGTCGCTCCGTACCTAGACGACATTCTGATACAAGCGTCAAGTCTTCAGAATGCAAAGTCTCATACAGAGATAGTTCTGGCATTTCTGAGGTCGCATGGGTGGAAAGTGAACGTGGAAAAAGAGTTCTCTGTTACCACTCACACGGGTTCCTTTTCTAGGGACTCTTATAGATTCTGTAGAGATGAAGATTTACCTGACGGAGTCCAGGTTATCAAAGATTCTCAATGCTTGCCGTGTCCTTCATTCCATTCCAAGCCCATTGGTAGCTCAGTGCATGGAGGTAATCGGCTTAATGGTAGCGGCAATGGACATAGTGCCATTTGCACGCCTGCATCTCAGACCGCTGCAACTATGCATGCTCAGTCAATGGAACGGGGATTACTCAGATCTGTCCCCTTTGCTAAATCTGGACCAGGAGACCAGAGATTCGCTTCTCTGGTGGTTGTCACCGGTTCATCTGTCCAAAGGAATGACCTTTCGCAGGCCAGATTGGACGATTGTAACAACGGATGCCAGCCTTCTAGGCTGGGGAGCAGTCTGGAATTCCCTGAAGGCTCAGGGATCGTGGACTCAGGAGGAGAAACTCCTCCCAATAAACATTCTAGAATTGAGAGCAATATTCAATGCTCTTCTGGCTTGGCCTCAGTTAGCAAAGCTGAGGTTCATCAGGTTTCAGTCGGACAATATCACGACTGTGGCTTACATCAATCATCAAGGGGGAACCAGGAGTTCCCTAGCGATGTTGGAAGTCTCGAAGATAATTCGCTGGGCAGAGTCTCACTCTTGCCACCTGTCAGCGATTCACATCCCAGGCGTAGAGAACTGGGAGGCGGATTTCCTAAGTCGCCAGACTTTTCATCCGGGAGAGTGGGAACTTCACCCGGAGGTATTTGCTCAACTGATTCGTCGTTGGGGCAAACCGGATCTGAATCTCATGGCATCTCGCCAGAACGCGAAGCTTCCTTGTTACGGATCCAGGTCCAGGGACCCGGGAGCGGTGCTGGTAGATGCATTAGCAGCCCCTTGGGTTTTCAACATAGCTTATGTGTTTCCACCATTTCCGTTGCTACCTCGGCTGATTGCCAGGATCAAACAGGAGAGGGCATCGGTAATTCTGATAGCGCCTGCGTGGCCACGCAGGACCTGGTATGCAGACCTAGTGGACATGTCGTCCTGTCCACCATGGTCTCTTCCTCTGAGGCAGGACGTTCTAATTCAGGGTCCTTTCAACCATCCAAACCTAATTTCTCTGAGGCTGACTGCCTGGAAATTGAACGCTTGATTCTATCAAAGCGTGGGTTTTCGGATTCGGTTATTGATACATTAATACAGGCTTGGAAACCTGTGACAAGAAAAATTTACCATAAGATATGGCGTAAATATTTATATTGGTGCGAATCCAAGAGTTACTCATGGAGTAAGGTTAGGATTCCTAGGATATTAGCTTTTCTACAAGAGGGTTTAGAAAAGGGTTTATCCGCTAGTTCGCTAAAGGGACAGATTTCAGCTCTGTCTATTCTTTTACACAAACGTCTGGCAGAGCATCCAGACGTCCGGGCCTTTTGTCAGGCTTTGGCTAGAATTAAGCCTGTGTTTAAAGCTGTTGCTCCTCCGTGGAGCTTAAACTTGGTTCTTAAAGTTCTTCAGGTTGTTCCGTTTGAACCCCTTCATTCCATTGATATTAAGCTTTTATCTTGGAAAGTTTTGTTTTTGATGGCTATTTCCTCGGCTCGAAGAGTATCTGAGTTATCCGCCTTACATTGTGATTCTCCTTATCTGATCTTTCATTCAGATAAGGTAGTTCTGCGTACTAAACCTGGGTTTTTACCTAAGGTTGTTTCTAACAGGAATATCAATCAAGAGATTGTTGTTCCATCATTATGTCCTAATCCTTCTTCAAAGAAGGAACGTCTTTTGCATAATCTAGACGTGGTCCGTGCTCTGAAGTTCTACTTACAGGCAACTAAAGATTTTAGACAAACTTCTTCTCTGTTTGTCGTTTACTCTGGACAGAGGAGAGGTCAAAAGGCTTCGGCTACCTCTCTCTCTTTTTGGCTTCGTAGCATAATACGTTTAGCCTATGAGACTGCTGGACAGCAGCCTCCTGAAAGAATTACAGCTCATTCCACTAGAGCTGTGGCTTCCACCTGGGCCTTTAAGAATGAGGCCTCTGTTGAACAGATTTGCAAGGCTGCAACTTGGTCTTCACTTCATACTTTTTCCAAATTTTACAAATTTGACACTTTCGCTTCTTCGGAGGCTGGTTTTGGGAGAAAGGTTCTACAGGCAGTGGTTCCTTCTGTTTAATGTTCCTGCCTTGTCCCTCCCATCATCCGTGTACTTAGCTTTGGTATTGGTATCCCATAAGTAATGGATGACCCGTGGACTGAACACACTTAACAAGAGAAAACATAATTTATGCTTACCTGATAAATTTATTTCTCTTGTAGTGTGTTCAGTCCACGGCCCGCCCTGTCTTTTTCAGGCAGGTTCTAAATTTTAAAATTATAACTCCAGTCACCACTGCACCTTATAGTTTCTCCTTTCTCGTCTGCTTTGGTCGAATGACTGGATATGATATGTGAGGGGAGGAGCTATATAGCAGCTCTGCTTGGGTGATCCTCTTGCAACTTCCTGTTGGGAAGGAGAATATATCCCATAAGTAATGGATGACCCGTGGACTGAACACACTACAAGAGAAATAAATTTATCAGGTAAGCATAAATTATGTTTTTTATCTAACGAAATAAATTAACTCTTATTAAATAAATTAATCCTATTTAAAGCTAAATACTTACCTGTAAAATAAACCCTAATATAGCTACAATATAACGAATAATTATATTGTAGCTATTTTAGGATTTATATTTATTTTACAGGCAACTTTGTAATTATTTTAACCAGGTACAATAGCTATTAAATAGTTAATAACTATTTAATAGCTACCTAGTTAAAATAATTACAAAATTACCTGTAAAATAAATCCTAACCTAAGTTACAATTAAACCTAACACTACACTATCAATAAATTAATTACATAAAATACCTACAATTATCTACAATTAAACCTAACACTACACTATCAATAAATGAATTAAATAAAATACCTACAAATAAATACAAATAAATAAACTAACTAAAGTACAAAAAATAAAAAAAGAACTAAGTTACAAAAAATAAAAAAATAATTTACAAACATAATAAAAATATTACAACAATTTTAAACTAATTACACCTACTCTAAGCCCCGTAATAAAATAACAAAGCCCCCCAAAATAAAAAAAATGCCCTACCCTATTCTAGAATTAAAATTGAAAAGCTCTTTTACCTTACCAGCCCTTAAAAGGGCCTTTTGCGGGGCATGCCCCAAAGAAAGCAGCTCTTTTGCCTGTAAAAATAAACACAATACCCCCCCCCAACATTACAACCTTATCTTCACCACGCCGGGTATCACCGATCGGTCCTCCAGAGGCTCCCGAAGTCTTCATCCTATCCGGCAAGAAGAAGTCCAGAAGAGGCTCCAAAGTCTTCATCCTATCCGGGCAGAAGAGGAGATCCGGACCGGCAAACATCTTCATCCAAGCGGCATCTTCTATCTTCATCCATCCAACGACGAGCGGCTCCATCTTCAAGACCTCCGGCGCGGATCCATTCTCTTCTTCCGACGTCCTAACACAGAATGAAGGCTCCTTTAAGGGACGTCATCTAAGATGGCGTCCCTCGAATTCCGATTGGCTGATAGGATTCTATCAGCCAATCGGAATTAAGGTAGGAAAATTCTGATTGGCTGATAGAATCAGCCAATCAGATTCAAGTTCAATCCGATTGGCTGATCCAATCAGCCAATCGGATTGAACTTGAATCTGATTGGCTGATTCTATCAGCCAATCAGAATTTTCCTACCTTAATTCCGATTGGCTGATAGAATCCTATCAGCCAATCGGAATTCGAGGGACGCCATCTTAGATGACGTCCCTTAAAGGAGCCTTCATTCTGTGTTAGGACGTCGGAAGAAGAGAATGGATCCGCGCCGGAGGTCTTGAAGATGGAGCCGCTCGTCGTTGGATGGATGAAGATAGAAGATGCCGCTTGGATGAAGATGTTTGCCGGTCCGGATCTCCTCTTCTGCCCGGATAGGATGAAGACTTTGGAGCCTCTTCTGGACTTCTTCTTGCCGGATAGGATGAAGACTTCGGGAGCCTCTGGAGGACCGATCGGTGATACCCGGCGTGGTGAAGATAAGGTAGGAAGATCTTCAGGGGCTTAGTGTTAGGTTTATTTAAGGGGGGTTTGGGTTAGATTAGGGGTATGTGGGTGGTGGGTTGTAATGTTGGGGGGGTATTGTGTTTATTTTTACAGGCAAAAGAGCTGTTTTCTTTGGGGCATGCCCCGCAAAAGGCCCTTTTAAGGGCTGGTAAGGTAAAAAAGCTTTTCAGTTTTAATTTTAGAATAGGGTAGGGCATTTTTTTATTTTGGGGGGCTTTGTTATTTTATTAGGGGGCTTAGAGTAGGTGTAATTAGTTTAAAATTGTTGTAATATTTTTATTATGTTTGTAAATTATTTTTTTATGTTTTGTAACTTAGTTCTTTTTTTATTTTTTGTACTTTAGTTAGTTTATTTATTTGTATTTATTTGTAGGTATTTTATTTAATTAATTTATTGATAGTGTAGTGTTAGGTTTAATTGTAGATAATTGTAGGTATTTTATTTAATTAATTTATTGATAGTGTAGTGTTAGGTTTAATTGTAACTTAGGTTAGGATTTATTTTACAGGTAATTTTGTAATTATTTTAACTAGGTAGCTATTAAATAGTTATTAACTATTTAATAGCTATTGTACCTGGTAAAAATAAATACAAAGTTGCCTGTAAAATAAATATAAACCCTAAAATAGCTACAATGTAATTATTCGTTATATTGTATCTATATTAGGGTTTATTTTACAGGTAAGTATTTATCTTTAAATAGGATTAATTTATTTAATAAGAGTTAATTTATTTTGTAAGATAAAAATTATATTTAACTTAGGGGGGTGTTAGTGTTAGGGTTAGACTTAGCTTTAGGGGTTAATACATTTAATAGAGTAGCGGCGAGGTCCGGTCGGCAGATTAGGGGTTAATACTTGAAGTTAGGTGTCGGTGATGTTAGGGAGGGCAGATTAGGGGTTAATACTATTTATTATAGGGTTATTGAGGCGGGAGTGAGGCGGATTAGGGGTTAATAACTTTATTATAGTAGCGGTGAGGTCCGGTCGGCAGATTAGGGGTTAATTATTGTAGGTAGGTGGCGGCGACGTTTTGGGGGGCAGATTAGGGGTTAATAAATATAATATAGGGGTCGGCGGTGTTAGGGGCAGCAGATTAGAGGTACATAGGGATAACGTAGGTTGCGGCGGTGTGCGGTCGGCAGATTAGGGGTTAAAAAAATGTATTAGAGTGGCGGCGATGTGGGGGGGCCTCGGTTTAGGGGTACATAGGTAGTTTATGGGTGTTAGTGTACTGTAGAGCACAGTAGTTAAGAGCTTTATGAACCGGCGTTAGCCCAGAAAGCTATTAACTCCTGGCTTTTTTCTGCGGCTGGAGTTTTGTCGTTAGATTTCTAACGCTCACTTCAGCCAAGACTCTAAATACCGGCGTTAGAAAGATCCCATTGAAAAGATAGGATACGCAATTGGCGTAGGGGGATCTGCGGTATGGAAAAGTCGCGGCTGGAAAGTGAGCGTTAGACCCTTTCCTGACTGACTCTAAATACCAGCGGGCGGCCAAAACCAGCGTTAGGAGCCTCTAACACTGGTTTTGACGGCTAACGCAGAACTCTAAATCTAGGCGTTTGTAATTTACTTATATTATTTCATTTGTTTTGTTTTCTTGGTATCGTCTGTTGAAGAGCATACCTAGGTAGGCTCAGGAGCTGCTTATTGGTGGCTGCACATATATGACTCAGGTTATTAGCTCACTTTAACTATCTCCCAGTAATGCATTGCTGCTCCTTCAACAAAGGAAACCAAGAGAATGAAGCAATTACGATAACAGACGTAAATTAGAAAATTGTTTAAAATTGCATACGCTATCTGAATCACGAAAGATAAATTTGGGTTTCATGTCCCTTTAATAAACATTATATTATACTTATTTTTTTATATTTTGTTTTTAAAGGGTTTATCAATGGAACATTTCCTGTTTGCTATGAGCAAGATTACAAGTCACGCGTAAAATCTGTACACATTTTGTTTTTTTCACATCTGGGGTTGCACAGGTATTACAAGTTGCAAAATAACTTATTTTGGAGCGTGTGCTAACCCGCTTAATCCAAAAAGCCAAATCGCATGCGCGTTCACGTATTCCCCCGTAGAAGTCAATGGAGAACACAAATAGGAATAAAAAACAATCTATAAAAAGAAGAAAAAACAGAAGCGCCACATGGCCCAATATTGTTTGGTCCAATTTTGTAGATTTTAAGATGAGATACAAACTCACATTTAGAAGAGCACCTCAATTAGTGCTATAGGGGCAGTCTGGGATCTATTCGGTCACCCAGAAGACCAACTTCATGCACAGGATCTGATGTCTATGTGGACAGAGAAAAGACACAAGTGCCTATATGGCCTAGTATTGTTGGTACAAGTGAACAAACTCAGATAATGATAAGAGTGGTACTCACAATGTATAAAGCACCTCTTTTGATGCTATGGGAGCATGAAGGGATCAATTTGGTCACCCAACAGACTTATGGCAAGGCATCCAGAAAAGAAGTACTGGTTCACAGGATCCCAAGATGGTCAAAGTGATGAAAATCCTCAGACAAAAAGGCAATAAAAATCCCAAAGAGAGGGAGCAGCAAGTGTTCAAATACTAAAACTGACTTTATTTAAAAATAAATATAATAACAGGCAACGCGTTTCTCAGCCAATGGCTGTTTCATCAGGCTTCATAAAATGTTTACTGAACACTTGCTAGATATACTTTAAAATCAATTAAGGTGATAATGAACAGGTGGTGATGGGAGGGGTCAACTTAATCGTTCATACCCTCATAACCAATCAGATAGTGCAGGATATAACTTAACTTCATAGCCAATCAGAAAATACAAAATGTCATCAAATTATACAATATACAAAAAAACACATATATAAAAATTCATCCACAACTTACTAGTTAATGTTATTCGTATTAGATTTCATAATGGTCTATACATAATATCATTATCATATAAACAAAAATTATAAAATCATAATTGCATACCTTGTTATAGGCCAAATTGTACTAAGTCTTTAGATGGCGTACATGAGAGAATAACAAAGACTATAATAAATCCCAATGTTTATGAGGAGATGAATGTATGTAATAAAATGTTGCAAACTGATTGCTAAATGTTGCTAAAACTAAGCATTTGTCGAGGACGGCGTCCCAAGATGCCTAATGCGCATGACTGGACACGATGTGTCAATACTACAGGTTGCTTAGCAACTAGTTAGGTTCCTGAATGTAACAGTAACCAATAGGTGGATAGGCAGATAGAGATAGGATCATCGGATATTTTAACACAATATCAGTGATATATCTTTATGGGAATGAATATCAAGCAAATCGTGCACTACAATGGTGACAGATTAAGCAGAACTTGTTCAGTGAGGGCGCATTTCCAATTTGGTAATAAATAACAAATACGCTCGATGTTAGGCACTTGTGTCCCAAGAACCGCTATAGCTATGTGTGCTCGTAAAATGTCTATAGCAAAATGAGATAGCGGTAAACGTCACTAGAGCACATGACTCCCTACGACCTATCAGAAGTGAGAGTCATCTAGTGATAATTGGATAAGCTACACGTCAATCATACAATAACTGTTTGATGATAGGGTAAGGAATCTTATGTACAATCCATTAATAAATGTATAATATACAAGAGTTTGATAACTTAGGTTTTTTAAAAAGTGGAATATTATGTCATACCTATGCCCAACAAGATAAAATAATGTGATAAAAATAATAATAATAATAAAACTAAAAAAACTAAAAAAGCTGCCACCGTAACCACAGCAATACCAGAGCTGGTAACCAGAGTCAGCTTACCCATCGTGTCATGGTGTTTCCCAATGAGGGTTCAAAATTAATCAAAATTAGCCCAATGTATCCAAAGAGTATTAGTAGATGTAATCAGTTAATAGTTATTCCATATAATGAAATTTTACATCATCGTAATTCGCACACCTAGCAGGACAGATGAAAAATGGCTAGTCAAGTCAGCCATATGTTTGATATTTGATCAGTGTGTTCTGGATAGTAAACAGAATTGATATGCTTAATAATTGACTAATTATATTAAACCACAATAAGCTATCAAATATAATCAAATGAACCTACAAAGGACTAAAACAGCACAACTCATTATACAAAGATGTATCTAAATAATATTAGAAATAAATAAATGGTCTACAGTCAACATGATCAGCTCAAATGCAGGAGGCAGAATAAGATGAGTTGCCAACAAGGAAGCAAGTGATCATCCATATCTAATGTGACAATAGTTTCATAGCATGAGGCATTTTCAAATGGAGTACAAGTGGCATTAATAATCACCTATGAATACCATTAAGAAGAGACCCATAGTATCTCAATAGACTCAGGTCTGTATATATATATATACACACATATACCCATACATATAAGATACATAAATGTATACACACATACACACAACCTTATATCGAATACAAACCTAGACAAATATAAAATGCATAAAAACAACATATTATAATGGGCAGGGAACAATCGGACTCCCTTACTGCCCATAAGAAAAATATAAATATAACCAGATAAAGTGCTACAACCACTATATATAATATAGCAAGGAGATATTAACAAAAACAAAAAACAAAAAACTAGTAAGATCCCATCCTAACTTAAGAGACGGATGACACTCATAAATCAAATGCAGCTAGATCAACACATTCGTTGAGGCCATCAGGGGCCAGAGTATGTAGTTTATGGATCCAGTAGGTCTCTCTACGCCGTAGGGTAAGCATAGCATTGTGACTATTCCGAGGTATCTGTTCGATAGGTATTATAGAGAGTGTTTTAGCACTACCTCTGTGTGCATAAGCACAGTGCCTGGAGAGACTATGTTTCAAGAATTTCCTTTTTATGTTGTAAGTGTGTTCACTCCATCTTTTCTTGATGGTACGTCCAGTGCGCCCTACATACTGGACCCCACAAACGCAACTCACAAGATAGACAACAAAGGTAGATTCACAAGACAACCTTTTTGTAATTTTGAATATTTCCCCTGTCTGATTGGACGAAAAAGTATTAGTTCCGCTTTTCACGATCTTACACATATTGCACCTCGATTTCATACATTTAAATAATCCATATCTTGGTAAAAAATTACCAAGATAAGTCCTACTGGTCCCTACACTAGAGTTCTGGCTACCAATTTTATCTCTAACAACTTTACTGGGGGCCAGTTTGTTCTTCAAGTTGTTAGAGATAAAATTGGTAGCCAGAACTCTAGTGTAGGGACCAGTAGGACTTATCTTGGTAATTTTTTACCAAGATATGGATTATTTAAATGTATGAAATCGAGGTGCAATATGTGTAAGATCGTGAAAAGCGGAACTAATACTTTTTCGTCCAATCAGACAGGGGAAATATTCAAAATTACAAAAAGGTTGTCTTGTGAATCTACCTTTGTTGTCTATCTTGTGAGTTGCGTTTGTGGGGTCCAGTATGTAGGGCGCACTGGACGTACCATCAAGAAAAGATGGAGTGAACACACTTACAACATAAAAAGGAAATTCTTGAAACATAGTCTCTCCAGGCACTGTGCTTATGCACACAGAGGTAGTGCTAAAACACTCTCTATAATACCTATCGAACAGATACCTCGGAATAGTCACAATGCTATGCTTACCCTACGGCGTAGAGAGACCTACTGGATCCATAAACTACATACTCTGGCCCCTGATGGCCTCAACGAATGTGTTGATCTAGCTGCATTTGATTTATGAGTGTCATCCGTCTCTTAAGTTAGGATGGGATCTTACTAGTTTTTTGTTTTTTGTTTTTGTTAATATCTCCTTGCTATATTATATATAGTGGTTGTAGCACTTTATCTGGTTATATTTATATTTTTCTTATGGGCAGTAAGGGAGTCCGATTGTTCCCTGCCCATTATAATATGTTGTTTTTATGCATTTTATATTTGTCTAGGTTTGTATTCGATATAAGGTTGTGTGTATGTGTGTATACATTTATGTATCTTATATGTATGGGTATATGTGTGTATATATATATATACAGACCTGAGTCTATTGAGATACTATGGGTCTCTTCTTAATGGTATTCATAGGTGATTATTAATGCCACTTGTACTCCATTTGAAAATGCCTCATGCTATGAAACTATTGTCACATTAGATATGGATGATCACTTGCTTCCTTGTTGGCAACTCATCTTATTCTGCCTCCTGCATTTGAGCTGATCATGTTGACTGTAGACCATTTATTTATTTCTAATATTATTTAGATACATCTTTGTATAATGAGTTGTGCTGTTTTAGTCCTTTGTAGGTTCATTTGATTATATTTGATAGCTTATTGTGGTTTAATATAATTAGTCAATTATTAAGCATATCAATTCTGTTTACTATCCAGAACACACTGATCAAATATCAAACATATGGCTGACTTGACTAGCCATTTTTCATCTGTCCTGCTAGGTGTGCGAATTACGATGATGTAAAATTTCATTATATGGAATAACTATTAACTGATTACATCTACTAATACTCTTTGGATACATTGGGCTAATTTTGATTAATTTTGAACCCTCATTGGGAAACACCATGACACGATGGGTAAGCTGACTCTGGTTACCAGCTCTGGTATTGCTGTGGTTACGGTGGCAGCTTTTTTAGTTTTTTTAGTTTTATTATTATTATTATTTTTATCACATTATTTTATCTTGTTGGGCATAGGTATGACATAATATTCCACTTTTTAAAAAACCTAAGTTATCAAACTCTTGTATATTATACATTTATTAATGGATTGTACATACGATTCCTTACCCTATCATCAAACAGTTATTGTATGATTGACGTGTAGCTTATCCAATTATCACTAGATGACTCTCACTTCTGATAGGTCGTAGGGAGTCATGTGCTCTAGTGACGTTTACCGCTATCTCATTTTGCTATAGACATTTTACGAGCACACATAGCTATAGCGGTTCTTGGGACACAAGTGCCTAACATCGAGCGTATTTGTTATTTATTACCAAATTGGAAATGCGCCCTCACTGAACAAGTTCTGCTTAATCTGTCACCATTGTAGTGCACGATTTGCTTGATATTCATTCCCATAAAGATATATCACTGATATTGTGTTAAAATATCCGATGATCCTATCTCTATCTGCCTATCCACCTATTGGTTACTGTTACATTCAGGAACCTAACTAGTTGCTAAGCAACCGGTAGTATTGACACATCGTGTCCAGTCATGCGCATTAGGCATCTTGGGACGCCGTCCTCGACAAATGCTTAGTTTTAGCAACATTTAGCAATCAGTTTGCAACATTTTATTACATACATTCATCTCCTCATAAACATTGGGATTTATTATAGTCTTTGTTATTCTCTCATGTACGCCATCTAAAGACTTAGTACAATTTGGCCTATAACAAGGTATGCAATTATGATTTTATAATTTTTGTTTATATGATAATGATATTATGTATAGACCATTATGAAATCTAATACGAATAACATTAACTAGTAAGTTGTGGATGAATTTTTATATATGTGTTTTTTTGTATATTGTATAATTTGATGACATTTTGTATTTTCTGATTGGCTATGAAGTTAAGTTATATCCTGCACTATCTGATTGGTTATGAGGGTATGAACGATTAAGTTGACCCCTCCCATCACCACCTGTTCATTATCACCTTAATTGATTTTAAAGTATATCTAGCAAGTGTTCAGTAAACATTTTATGAAGCCTGATGAAACAGCCATTGGCTGAGAAACGCGTTGCCTGTTATTATATTTATTTTTAAATAAAGTCAGTTTTAGTATTTGAACACTTGCTGCTCCCTCTCTTTGGGATTTTTATTGCCTTTTTGTCTGAGGATTTTCATCACTTTGACCATCTTGGGATCCTGTGAACCAGTACTTCTTTTCTGGATGCCTTGCCATAAGTCTGTTGGGTGACCAAATTGATCCCTTCATGCTCCCATAGCATCAAAAGAGGTGCTTTATACATTGTGAGTACCACTCTTATCATTATCTGAGTTTGTTCACTTGTACCAACAATACTAGGCCATATAGGCACTTGTGTCTTTTCTCTGTCCACATAGACATCAGATCCTGTGCATGAAGTTGGTCTTCTGGGTGACCGAATAGATCCCAGACTGCCCCTATAGCACTAATTGAGGTGCTCTTCTAAATGTGAGTTTGTATCTCATCTTAAAATCTACAAAATTGGACCAAACAATATTGGGCCATGTGGCGCTTCTGTTTTTTCTTCTTTTTATAGATTGCTGTTCCTGGATCCTGGCCTGGATCTTCACAGATAGCTGCCATTTTTCCTCTCCAGAGACTTTTAATACAATTCTATTGCCTCTTCATTGTCCTCTAAAGGCATTGTTACACACTTATAACTTTTAATCAATTGTTATATTCCTCTACTGTATAACTTTATTATTTTCATCATTGTATATTTGTTTTTGAGATATATATATATATTTGTGGTTTTGTGTATGTGTATATGGATGTATATACATGCATATATGTGTGTATATATATATATATACAAATAGATGCTGATTATAAACTTCACCAGTGTTATTAGTTTGTGATTGATAGCCATTCACAACTGACACCACTAGTAATTATTTTTTATATTCACTTATTCACTATACCTCTTTTATTATCACTATAACTCCTGACACATTAGAAGACTGAGTTCTCACTGTTACTATTTATCACCTAGTATTTGTAATAGGGCGCCCCCTCACTTTTTTGTTGTTCACAGGCATAAAAAACACTCAGCCGATTTATCAAATGTCTGGCGGACATGATCCGCTGTAGCGATCATGTCTTCCAGGCATCGATAAATGCCGACAGCATACGTTCTGGTGAACTGCTTGTGCAATGCCGCTCCCTGCAGATTCACGGCCAATCATCTGCTAGCAGGGGGTGTCGATTAACCCAATTGTATGAGATCGGGCGGATTGATGTCCACAGCTTCAAAAGAGGCGTAAGAGGTTAAGAAGCAGCGGTCTGAAGACCACTGCTTCTGAAAGGGACACTGAACCCAAAAAAAAATATTTTGTGATTCGGATAGAGCGTGCAATTTCTCCAACATAGGTGTGTCCGGTCCACGGCGTCATCCTTACTTGTGGGATATTCTCTTCCCCAACAGGAAATGGCAAAGAGCCCAGCAAAGCTGGTCACATGATCCCTCCTAGGCTCCGCCTACCCCAGTCATTCTCTTTGCCGTTGTACAGGCAACATCTCCACGGAGATGGCTTAGAGTTTTTTAGTGTTTAACTGTAGTTTTTATTATTCAATCAAGAGTTTGTTATTTTGAAATAGTGCTGGTATGTACTATTTACTCAGAAACAGAAAAGAGATGAAGATTTCTGTTTGTATGAGGAAAATGATTTTAGCAACCGTCACTAAAATCCATGGCTGTTCCACACAGGACTGTTGAGAGCAATTAACTTCAGTTGGGGGAACAGTGAGCAGTCTCTTGCTGCTTGAGGTATGACACATTCTAACAAGACGATGTAATGCTGGAAGCTGTCATTTTCCCTATGGGATCCGGTAAGCCATGTTTATTACGATCGTAAATAAGGGCTTCAAAAAGGGCTTATTAAGACTGTAGACTTTTTCTGGGCTAAATCGATTGATTATTAACACATATTTAGCCTTGAGGAATCATTTTATCTGGGTATTTTGATATAATAATATCGGCAGGCACTGTTTTAGACACCTTATTCTTTAGGGGCTTTCCCAAAGCATAGGCAGAGCCTCATTTTCGCGCCGGTGTTGCGCACTTGTTTTTGAGAGGCATGGCATGCAGTCGCATGTGAGAGGAGCTCTGATACTTAGAAAAGACTTTCTGAAGGCGTCATTTGGTATCGTATTCCCCTTGGGGCTTGGTTGGGTCTCAGCAAAGCAGATACCAGGGACTGTAAAGGGGTTAAAGTTCAAAACGGCTCCGGTTCCGTTATTTTAAGGGTTAAAGCTTCCAAATTTGGTGTGCAATACTTTTAAGGCTTTAAGACACTGTGGTGAAAATTTGGTGAATTTTGAACAATTCCTTCATGTTTTTTCGCAATTGCAGTAATAAAGTGTGTTCAGTTTAAAATTTAAAGTGACAGTAACGGTTTTATTTTAAAACGTTTTTTGTACTTTGTTATCAAGTTTATGCCTGTTTAACATGTCTGAACTACCAGATAGACTGTGTTCTGAATGTGGGGAAGCCAGAATTCCTATTCATTTAAATAAATGTGATTTATGTGACAATGACAATGATGCCCAAGATGATTCCTCAAGTGAGGGGAGTAAGCATGGTACTGCATCATTCCCTCCTTCGTCTACACGAGTCTTGCCCACTCAGGAGGCCCCTAGTACATCTAGCGCGCCAATACTCCTTACTATGCAACAATTAACGGCTGTAATGGATAATTCTGTCAAAAACATTTTAGCCAAAATGAACACTTATCAGCGTAAGCGAGACTGCTCTGTTTTAGATACTGAAGAGCATGACGACGCTGATAATAATATTTCTGAAGGGCCCCTAACCCAGTCTGATGGGGCCAGGGAGGTTTTGTCTGAGGGAGAAATTACTGATTCAGGGAACATTTCTCAACAAGCTGAACCTGATGTGATTGCATTTAAATTTAAGTTGGAACATCTCCGCATTCTGCTTAAGGAGGTATTATCCACTCTGGATGATTGTGACAAGTTGGTCATCCCAGAGAAACTATGTAAAATGGACAAGTTCCTAGAGGTGCCGGGGCTCCCAGAAGCTTTTCCTATACCCAAGCGGGTGGCGGACATTGTTAATAAAGAATGGGAAAGGCCCGGTATTCATTTCGTCCCTCCCCCCATATTTAAAAAATTGTTTCCTATGGTCGACCCCAGAAAGGACTTATGGCAGACAGTCCCCAAGGTCGAGGGAGCGGTTTCCACTTTAAACAAACGCACCACTATACCCATAGAGGATAGTTGTGCTTTCAAAGATCCTATGGATAAAAAATTAGAAGGTTTGCTTAAAAAGATGTTTGTTCAGCAGGGTTACCTTCTACAACCAATTTCATGCATTGTCCCTGTCGCTACAGCCGCATGTTTCTGGTCGATGAGCTGATAAAGGCGGTCGATAGTGATTCTCCTCCTTTTGAGGAGATTATGGACAGAATCAATGCTCTCAAATTGGCTAATTCTTTCACCCTAGACGCCACTTTGCAATTGGCTAGGTTAGCGGCTAAGAATTCTGGGTTTGCTATTGTGGCGCGCAGAGCGCTTTGGTTGAAATCTTGGTCGGCTGATGCGTCTTCCAAGAACAAGCTACTTAACATTCCTTTCAAGGGGAAAACGCTGTTTGGCCCTGACTTGAAAGAGATTATTTCTGATATCACTGGGGGTAAGGGCCACGCCCTTCCTCAGGATCGGCCTTTCAAGGCAAAAAATAAACCTAATTTTCGTCCCTTTCGTAGAAACGGACCAGCCCAAAGTGCTACGTCCTCTAAGCAAGAGGGTAATTCTTCTCAAGCCAAGCCAGCTTGGAGACCAATGCAAGGCTGGAACAAGGGAAAGCAGGCCAAGAAACCTGCCACTGCTACCAAGACAGCATGAAATGTTGGCCCCCGATCCGGGACCGGATCTGGTGGGGGGCAGACTCTCTCTCTTCGCTCAGGCTTGGGCAAGAGATGTTCTGGATCCTTGGGCGCTAGAAATAGTCTCCCAAGGTTATCTTCTGGAATTCTAGGGACTTCCCCCAAGGGGGAGGTTCCACAGGTCTCAGTTGTCTTCAGACCACACAAAAAGACAGGCATTCTTACATTGTGTAGAAGACCTGTTAAAAATGGGAGTGATTCATCCTGTTCCATTAAGAGAACAAGGGATGGGGTTCTACTCCAATCTGTTTATAGTTCCCAAGAAAGAGGGAACGTTCAGACCAATCTTAGATCTCAAGATCTTAAACAAGTTTCTCAAGGTTCCATCGTTCAAGATGGAAACCATTCGAACAATTCTTCCTTCCATCCAGGAAGGTCAATTCATGACCACGGTGGATTTAAAGGATGCGTATCTACATATTCCTATCCACAAGGAACATCATCGGTTCCTGAGGTTCGCATTCCTGGACAAACATTACCAGTTCGTGGCGCTTCCTTTCGGATTAGCCACTGCTCCAAGGATTTTCACAAAGGTACTAGGGTCCCTTCTAGCTGTGCTAAGACCAAGGGGCATTGCTGTAGTACCTTACTTGGACGACATTCTGATTCAAGCGTCGTCCCTTCCTCAAGCAAAGGCTCACACGGACATTGTCCTGGCCTTTCTCAGATCTCACGGATGGAAAGTGAACGTGGAAAAGAGTTCTCTATCTCCGTCAACAAGGGTTCCCTTCTTGGGAACCATAATAGACTCCTTAGAAATGAGGATTTTTCTGACAGAGGCCAGAAAAACAAAACTTCTAGACTCTTGTCGGATACTTCTTTCCGTTCCTCTTCCTTCCATAGCTCAGTGCATGGAAGTGATCGGGTTGATGGTAGCGGCAATGGACATAGTTCCTTTTGCACGCATTCATCTAAGACCATTACAACTGTGCATGCTCAGTCAGTGGAATGGGGACTATACAGACTTGTTTCCGAAGATACAAGTAAATCAGAGGACCAGAGACTCACTCCGTTGGTGGCTGTCCCTGGACAACCTGTCACGAGGGATGACATTCCGCAGACCAGAGTGGGTCATTGTCACGACCGACGCCAGTCTGATGGGCTGGGGCGCGGTCTGGGGATCCCTGAAAGCTCAGGGTCTTTGGTCTCGGGAAGAATCTCTTCTACCGATAAATATTCTGGAACTGAGAGCGATATTCAATGCTCTCAAGGCTTGGCCTCAGCTAGCGAGGGCCAAGTTCATACGGTTTCAATCAGACAACATGACAACTGTTGCGTACATCAACCATCAGGGGGGAACAAGGAGTTCCCTGGCGATGGAAGAAGTGACCAAAATCATTCTATGGGCGGAGTTTCACTCCTGCCACCTGTCTGCTATCCACATCCCAGGAGTGGAAAATTGGGAAGCGGTTTTTCTGAGTCGTCAGACATTGCATCCGGGGGAGTGGGAACTCCATCCGGAAATCTTTGCCCAAGTCACTCAGCTGTGGGGCATTCCAGACATGGATCTGATGGCCTCTCGTCAGAACTTCAAAGTTCCTTGCTTCGGGTCCAGATCCAGGGATCCCAAGGCGGCTCTAGTGGATGCACTAGTAGCACCTTGGACCTTCAAACTAGCTTATGTGTTCCCGCCGTTTCCTCTCATCCCCAGGCTGGTAGCCAGGATCAATCAGGAGAGGGCGTTGGTGATCTTGATAGCTCCTGCGTGGCCACGCAGGACTTGGTATGCAGATCTGGTGAATATGTCATCGGCTCCACCTTGGAAGCTACCTTTGAGACGAGACCTTCTTGTTCAGGGTCCGTTCGAACATCCGAATCTGGTTTCACTCCAGCTGACTGCTTGGAGATTGAACGCTTGATCTTATCGAAGCGAGGGTTCTCAGATCCTGTTATCGATACTCTTGTTCAGGCCAGAAAGCCTGTAACTAGAAAGATTTACCACAAAATTTGGAAAAAATATATCTGTTGGTGTGAATCTAAAGGATTCCCTTGGGACAAGGTTAAGATTCCTAGGATTCTATCCTTCCTTCAAGAAGGATTGGAAAAAGGTTTATCTTCAAGTTCCCTGAAGGGACAGATTTCTGCCTTGTCTGTGTTACTTCACAAAAAGCTGGCCGCTGTGCCAGATGTTCAAGCTTTTGTTCAGGCTCTGGTTAGAATTAAGCCTGTTTACAAACCTTTGACTCCTCCTTGGAGTCTCAATTTAGTTCTTTCAGTTCTTCAGGGGGTTCCGTTTGAACCCTTGCATTCCGTTGATATTAAGTTATTATCTTGGAAAGTTTTGTTTTTAGTTGCAATTTCTTCTGCTAGAAGAGTTTCAGAATTATCTGCTCTGCAGTGTTCTCCTCCTTATCTGGTGTTCCATGCAGATAAGGTGGTTTTACGTACTAAACCTGGTTTTCTTCCAAAAGTTGTTTCTAACAAAGACATTAACCAGGAGATTATCGTACCTTCTCTGTGTCCGAAACCAGTTTCAAAGAAGGAACGTTTGTTGCACAATTTGGATGTTGTTCGCGCTCTAAAATTCTATTTAGATGCTACAAAGGATTTTAGACAAACATCTTCCTTGTTTGTTGTTTATTCCGGTAAAAGGAGAGGTCAAAAAGCAACTTCTGCCTCTCTCTCTTTTTGGATTAAAAGCATCATCAGATTGGCTTACGAGACTGCCGGACGGCAGCCTCCCGAAAGAATCACAGCTCATTCCACTAGGGCTGTGGCTTCCACATGGGCCTTCAAGAACGAGGCTTCTGTTGATCAGATATGTAGGGCAGCGACTTGGTCTTCACTGCACACTTTTACCAAATTTTACAAGTTTGATACTTTTGCTTCTTCTGAGGCTATTTTTGGGAGAAAGGTTTTGCAAGCCGTGGTGCCTTCCATTTAGGTGACCTGATTTGCTCCCTCCCTTCATCCGTGTCCTAAAGCTTTGGTATTGGTTCCCACAAGTAAGGATGACGCCGTGGACCGGACACACCTATGTTGGAGAAAACAGAATTTATGTTTACCTGATAAATTACTTTCTCCAACGGTGTGTCCGGTCCACGGCCCGCCCTGGTTTTTTTAATCAGGTCTGATAATTTATTTTCTTTAACTACAGTCACCACGGTACCATATGGTTTCTCCTATGCAAATATTCCTCCTTAACGTCGGTCGAATGACTGGGGTAGGCGGAGCCTAGGAGGGATCATGTGACCAGCTTTGCTGGGCTCTTTGCCATTTCCTGTTGGGGAAGAGAATATCCCACAAGTAAGGATGACGCCGTGGACCGGACACACCGTTGGAGAAAGTAATTTATCAGGTAAACATAAATTCTGTTTTTAAGCAACTTTCTAATTTACTCCTATTATCAATTTTTCTTTGTTCTCTTGCTATCTTTATTTGAAAGAGAAGGTATCAAAGATTTTTTTGGTTCATTACTCTGGACAGTACTTTTTTATTGGTGGATGAATTTATCCACCAATCACCAAGAACAACCCAGGTTCTTCACCAAAAATGGTCCGGCATCTAAACTTACATGCTTGCATTTCAAATAAAGATACCAAGAGAATGAAGAAAATTTGATTATAGAAGTAAATTAGAAAGTTTCTTAAAATGTCATGCTCTATCTGAATCACGAAAGAAAAAATTTGGGTTCAGTGTCCCTTTAACTCCTGTTTCCGGTGAGCCTGAAGGCTCGCGCAGAAACAGCTGCATCAAGCTCCATTCTGAGCTTGATGAATCGGCCCCTGTAATCCTAATCTGTTGCGCAAAGCCCATGACGTATTCTCCTCGAAAAGTGTACATGTAAATGCGATTATTTCATATTGCGAGAATGTTTTCTTAACGGAATATGTTCTATTTATTTCTAAATAAATATTTCTCTATATATATGTGATGATTTTGGACTGATATATCTATTTATAGCGTGATATGTATATGAATATATATATGTCTAGATATCTTGAGATCTATATGCGAATATCTCTTTGAAAATCCCTCTGAGATATTTTTTAACCTCTTAGTGACCAGACCATTTTTCTTACCGTTAAGGACCAGGGCTGTTTTTACATTTCTGCTGTGTTTGTGCTTAGCTGTAATTTGTATTGATCTAGGCCCATTTTGTTATATTTTATGCCACCATTTTACCGTCAAATGCGATCAAATAAAAACTTTTTTTAACTTTTTCACAAACTTTTGGGTTTCTCACTGAAATTATTTACAAACAGCTTGTGCAATTATGGCACAAATGGTTGTAAATACTTCTCTGGGATCCCCTTTATTTAGAAATAGCAGACATATATGGCTTTGGCATTGCTTCTTGGTAATTAGAAGGCCGCTAAATGCCACTGCGCACCACACTTGTATTATGCCCAGCAGTGTAGGGGTTAATTAGGTAGCTTGTAGGGTTAAGTTTAGCTTTAGTGTAGAGATCAGCCTCCCACCTGACACATCTCACCCCTGATCTCTCTCTAATCCCTCTCAAACTGCTCTCTTCCCTCCCTCACACCCCAAATCCTGAGTATTGAATACCGGGGTGCTGTGTAGAAAATATCCAGGTTACAATCTATTCTAAAGATAAGGATTTTATCTTTGTACCAATAAAGGATATTATATTCAATGAAAAACCGGTGAGTGAAGTGCTTCTGTTCTGGAGGAATAGATTGTAACATATATATATATATATATATATATACAGTATATATATATTTTATGCAGGGTAGTATCCCCCCTTACCTCCGTGACCACCCCCCAACAGCTCTCTAACCGTCCCCCCTCTACCTATTAGCTGTCATGTTAGGTACTGGCAGCTGTCTGCCAGTACCCAGTTTCCCATATTTTTTGCCCATACCCAAACCCATACCGCACGACTTGTAATCTTGCCCTATGAGATTCCAATTTTTCTTTACCCAAGAAATATCAGAAATCAGCTTAGGTATTTTGTTTTCTAATTTCTAAACAATTCTAACCATTCAGTCAGGATGTGTTGCGATATTTACAGTATTTTTTTGAGCTTTGTTATCACAAGAAAACCAAATGTAAAGCTGTAAGTATCAGGAGTATTGCACAATTTTTTGGGTAGGTTTTCTCAAGTATTTTCATCAGTAATATTAATTAATGATCTATGTAATTAACCATGTAGTTACCATGGTTAAACCAAACACTATATTGTATTCTCTTTCTGAATGATGAAATAAATAAATGCAAAGATTTTTTGCAGAGGTCTCCCTGGTGTGTTCCTATATAAAGTCTCCTGTCTAGATTAAAGTGAATGTAAAGTTTCATCAAGCAGTGCCCGTTTTTTAAAAATACTATTAAAAACAGGGGCACTTTCATTTATGAAACTTTACATTGCACCATATTTGTAGAAATACTTCTTCTTTTTGAAAGCCGCTCTAGCGCTTCGCCAGTCCGTCGCAAGCCTCTTCATACGTCAGCAATGACGATTTCGGCATCCTCCAATCACAGCTTCCCCCCCTGGGGAAGCATTGCCTAAAGCAATGCCGTGATTGGAGGAATGCCGGAATCGTCATTTCAGACGTCGGAAGAGGCTTGCGACAGGCTGGTGAAGCGCTGGAGCGGCTTTCAAGAAGAAGAGGTATTTCTACAAATATGGTGCAATGTAAAGTTTCATCAATTAAAGTGCCCCCGTTTTTAACAGTATTTTTTAAAAACCGGGCACTACTTGATGAAACTTTACATTCACTTTAAAGGGACATTAAACATCTTGAAACTGTAATATAAAATGTTACATCATACGTACTAAAATAACTTTTTAATACACTTTCATTACATATTTTGTTCCCTTATCCTGTAATTTAATTCTGAGAATTGTGGGCTTTTTAATTCCTGTTAAAAGTAGGAGTGCAGACTCCAGGCGTACAAAGCTATATTCCTCACAGTCATTGGCTGCACAACAATTAAAACTGTCCCTAAATGTCCTCAGCAGAGAGGGAAACCTAGGTTACAAAATGGCACCTATTGGTTTATGGACACTAAAACTTTACACTTATCTCTTCAATAGTTAAACAACTAATTTCATTTTCAAAAATTCAGCTGCATTTTATTCTCAGACTAGTGTTTGCTTTATACTCATCATTCTAGCAAGTATTTTATTAGTGTCTACTGTCCCTTTCACAGAATGAGTTGCAGATCTATAACCGTCATTCCAATCTCTGTATATAATTTATCTCTTGGATATATCCGGTTCTCACTGCTTTGTTTTAAATGTTCTTTTTTTCCATAATCCTTAATATGCTGCAGAGAAACAGGTATCCGGGTATGACAGATTGCTACATACAATGAGCAATTTATATATACAACATAAGAGCATGCGTGAGAATAATATATTTAAGTAAGTTCATTTTTTTAGGATATTAGGGTACATTCATGCAGTCTCTCTAACTTAATCACCAATACCATGTTGTTGTATGGAACATATTCACTAATGAATAGGAGATGTATGCATGAAAAAGAAGTAGGTAAACGTTAAAAAAAGGTTAAGTCAAAGCTGTTTAAATTTACTATAAAACAGGAAGTCCTTGGTATCTATTGCTCATTGGCTGACAGGGACAGCTGCGCTGAAGAGCAATAAGCCTCCACAAGGTTGATGAGAAAAACTTAGTTTATTTAGCAAAGGAACATTTTGAAGTAGCCTCTTTTAGATGGAATAAATTACAATGTACTTCCATTCGCTATAGATTCACAGAACTCTCGGCTGATATAAATCATTATCTCAAATCAATTCACTGAGTTGTTGAAAGAACTTTTGTGCTTTGGTGAAATGTTTGTTTCACTGAAGAGGCAATAAAGTAAATCTGGGAAGTTTTTTTAACCACTCTCTTGTAAGCCCTTAAGGGAACATAATAGTGCAAACACAAAATTTTCTAATGTTTTAGAGTATTTTATGATTTCAGTTTGCCTCAAATAACTGTGTGTTTACACCAGCGATGTATTGAAGTCTTTTACTCCCAAGTCTCAAGTCTCTACTTTCAAATCTCAAGTCAAGTCTCAAGTCTTTTCAAGATACTGTCAAGTCAAAGTCTCAAGTCTGGGAGCCAACTTTAGCTGAAAAAAAGGAGGTGTTGGTGGTGTGTGTGGTAGGGGGAGTTTCAATAACTAGAAAATTTAAGATGACGTGCACAAGTTAGGCAAGTTCAACAAGGCTTTGTTTAACCCCTTGATGACCGTCGTTAAGGGATTGTCTGGCTATAATAACGCGGGTCTTGCCGCTATTAGACCCTCCCTCCCTCCTGAAGGCTTTCTATAATAGTAAATCAAAAGGGCACCCCCATAGAAAGGGTTACGTCGGGGTACGTCACTAATAATTAAGGTGTTAAACAAAGCTGTGCTGTTAGTCAAATCTTTAAGATTGCATTTTAGAAAAAAGATGTAAGTCAGTCACTAAAAAAAATACAAATCCAGAGTCGAGTCAGTGCATCATTTATTGCGAGTCGAGTCCAAGTAGAGTCATTGGGGCCGGTTTATTAATGTGGGAGCGGACGTGATACGATGTAGTGTATTATATCCGCCGCACATCGATAAATGCCGACAGCATACGCTGTCTGCATTTATCATTGCACATTGCACATTCGTGGCCAATCGCCACTAGCAGGGGGTGTCAATCAGCCAGATTGTATAGGATTGGGCGTATTGATGTTCGCAGCCTCAGAGCAGGTGGACAAGTTATGGAGCAGCGGTCTTCATAACTGCTGTTTCCGGAGAGCCTGAAGGCCTTTCGGAGCTTGATAATTCGGCCCCATTGAAACAACTTGAGTCTGAGTCAATTGATTCAAGTCTGTGTCACTGGTTTACACATAGATATTTTAAGCTCCAGATCGCCAACAATGCATTGTGGGGAGTTAAATAAACAATCTGGTGAGTCAATGATGAGACATATGTGCAGACGTTTGTTGATTGTGTGATAACAATTGTAACTACCTTGAAATAACCTGCATAGAGAATAAAAATTAATTTCTTTCCTATGGCATGAAGAGTCAACGAAACATTCTAATTACTAGTGAGATATTCACTCCTGGACAGCAGGAGGAGGTAAAGAGCACCCCAGCAGAGCTGTTAGTGTCACTTCCCTTACCCATAACCCCCAGTCATTCTCTTTGCCTTGATCACAGGAGGATGGCAAAGATGGTCTCTGAAGATTTTAATCCTTTTAATGGGTACTTTTCCCTGCAAGCAAGGATTGGGGCTATGCTGTGTCCATGTCAATCTCTTTAATAAGTTGGCTATTGGCAATTAGAAGACGGCGAGGTGATCTTTACTTAAACTTCTAACATTATTGCTACCCGTATTATAGAAAGCAAGAGTCGGTTACTCTGTTCTTTCTTTTCTATAGGTCCCTGGTAGATATGGGGAAGCTGCCACACCTCAAAAAACAGTTCCTGTCTGACAGAGCAGGATCCACAGGTAAGTGCTTTCCCTTCTAGGTTAGAAGGTACTGGCACTATAGGGGTTAAATCCTTGTGGAAAGTATTTGAATCTCTTTTAGTGGCACTGCTTTTATGTGAAAAGAGGCATCTTTTTTATTGGGGGCTCAGAGATGGGAGAGTGTATGAAGTGTTTGACAGGTGTTTGTTTTACTTCTTACTTGTTACAATCACTTTTCAGCTCAGCTTATTGGCCGTTGGTTTTATGTGCCGTTTTAGTTTGGCGCAATTTTTTTTTTTTCAAAAGGGTTTTATTGCGGTCACGTGACCGCTCCTCGGCACTCGGCTTCTCTGTTCAGATCAGAGTTTGCCGCGGCAAGTGTGGAGGCTGCTTTTTCTTCTATCTACAGTGGCAAGTGGATTTGGGCTGTTCCGGTAACAGGGAGGTGTTTTTTGCTACCGGGTGCGTCCGGTTTTCTGTGCTAGTGGGATAGCAACTTCTGAGCTGAGGATTTTAAGTGCTTATTTATGTTTTATTGCTTCATATAAATAAATTTAATTTGGCATTTAAATTTTTATGTTAATTGTGAACTGATACCCAATTATAGACACTAATACTGAAGTTGATTAATTTGAAAAATGCTTATTGTGTTTTAAGGCTAAGATAATTCCTCCTGTACAGTTTTGCTCTTCATGTTTAAATAAAACTTTAAATTTTAAAGATAAGGTGTCTCTCCCTGAGCCTCCTGTCTCTCAGGATTATCCTAGCTACGCCTCAGCTTTCCCCTCAAGCTTCACATGTAGTGCCCTGGGGTTCATCTCAACCTCCTGGAGGTGTTTTTTTTACCTGGGGATTTTGCTGCACGGATTACTTCTGCTGTATCTGCAGCTTTATCATCTTTTCCAACGGTTTCTGGTAAATGTAAGAGGAAATCTAAACATATTGATGTTAGTAGGGCTGAAAAAAAAAAAGCTGCGTTAATCAGTTTGTCTCAATTATCTGAGGAGGATGATTCTTTGGTGGCTTCTGAGGGGGAATTGTCAGATTCTGATACTGTAGTGACAAATTCTGCAGATTCAGATGAGATTAAATTCAGATTTAAGATAGAACACCTTTGAGTTCTTTTGAAGGAGGTTCTTGCTACTTTGGAAGAATCCAAATCTGTTGCAGAGAATCTAAACAGGTCTAGTAAGCTTAATAGGGTATATAATGTACCCTCATCTGTGGAAGTATTTCCAGTTCCAGACCGTATGGCAGATATTATAACTCAGGAATGGGATAAACCAGGGATTCCTTTTTTCCCCGTCCCCTGTTTTTAAAAAGATGTTTCCTGTTGCTGACTCTATTCGTGACTTGTGACGCACGGTGCCCAAGGTAGAGGAAGCTAGCTCTACTCTGGCTAAGAGAACTACTATTTCTATTAAAGATAGTTGTTCTTTCAAGGATCCCATGGATAAGAAGCTTGAGGCTTTTTTGAAGAAGATGTACATTCATCAGGGATTACAGTGGCAACCTGTTGCTAGTATTGCTACAGTTGCGGGGGCAGCACCTTATTGGTGCAATGATTTATCTAATCTTATCCTAGAAGAGACTACTATAGAGGAGATCCAAGACAGGATCAAGGCTCTCAAGCTAGCCAATACCTTTATTTGTGATGTCAACATGCAAGTTCTTAGGTTGGGTGCTAAGATTTCTGTTTTTACTGTTTTAGCTCGAGAGCTCTCTGGTTAAAATCTTGGTCTGCAGATGCTACATCCAAGTCCAAGCTTTTATCTCTGCCTTATAAGGGTAAAACCTTGTTTGGACCAGGTCTGGCAGAAATTATTTCTGACATTACAGGTAGAAAGGGATCTTTCCTACCTCAGGATAAAAAGATAATACCTAAGGGGTCGCTAGAATTCTAATTTTCGTTCCTTTCATAACTTTAAGGGACAGAAGTCTTCCTCTTCCAAGTCGGATCAATCCAAGTCTTCTTAGAGTTCCAGTCAGCCTTGGAACTAAATCAACATGAAGGGGCCACCCCCGATACTGTAGTGGATCAAGTGGGGGAGCAGGTTTTCTTTTTTTAAGCAGGCTTGGATACACAATGTTCATGATCCTTGGGCCATAGATATAGTATCCCACGGTTACAGAATAGGATTCAAATCTTGTCCTCCCAGGGGCAGGTTCCACCTGCCAAGGTTATCTGCGTATCAGATAAAGAGAGAGGCCTTCTTAAACTGCGTAAAGGACCTATCATCCCTGGGAGTGATTGTTCCAGTACCTCTAGAGGAACAGGGTCTAGGATTCTATTCAAATCTATTTGTAGTTCCCAAGAAGGAAGGCACTTTTCATCCCATTCTGGACCTAAAGTGTCTCAATCAATTCCTCAGGGTTCCTTGAAGAGGAAGACTATCCGTTTTTTCTTCCTTTGGTCCAAAAGGGTCAGTTCACGACGACCATAGATCTGAAGGACGCGTATCTTCATGCTCCTATTCACTGGGATCATTACCAGTACCTAAGGTTTGCCTTCCAGGACAAACATTTTCAGTTTGTTGCCCTTCCTTTTGGCCTTGCTACAGCTCCCAGAATTTTTACAAAGGTTCTGGGGGCTCTTCTGGCAGTGGTGAGGTCCCAGGGTATTGCTGTGGCGCCTTATCTAGACGACATTCTAGTTCAAGCGCCATCTTTTCATCTAGCAAGATCTCATACCGAGATGTTGTTGTCTATTCTACGTTTCCACGGGTGGAAAGAGAATCTGGGAAAGAGTTCCCTTGTTCCAGATACAAGGGTTTATTTCTTGGGAACAATCATAGATTCCCTGTCCATGACGATTTTTCTGACGGACGTCAGAAAATCCAAGCTTCATGTTTCTTGCCTGACTCTCCAGTCTGCTATTCGTCCATCTGTGGCTCAATGCATGGAGGTGATTGGACTGATGGCTGCCTCCATGGACATCATTCATTTTGCTTGGTTCCATCTGAGACCTCTGCAGCTATGCATTCTCACTCAATGGAACGGGGACCACCCAGATCTCTTGCAGAAGATAAATTTGGATTCCCCAGCAAGAGTCCCACTCTCATGGTGGGTTTCACAGGACCATCTGTCTTGGGGCACATGCTTCCTGAGACCTTCCTGGGTGATTGTGACCACGGACGCCAGCCTGTTAGGTTGGGGAACAGTTTGAGGTTTCTTAAAGATACAGGGTCTGTGGACTCCAGAGGAGTCGTCTCTTCCAATAAACATCTTGGAGTTGAGAGCAATTTTCTATGCTTTAATAGCTTGGCCTCAACTAGCTTTGGTCCGATTTATCAGATTTCAGTCGGACAATATCACCTCGTGGCCTACATCAATCACCAGGAGGAACTCGGAGTTCCTTGGCAATGAAGGAGGTGTCTCGCATTCTCCAGTGGGCGGAGTCTCATGATTGCCATCTCTCTGCCATCCACATACCAGGGGTGGAAAACTGGGAGGCGGATTTTCTAAGCAGGCAGACTTTTCATCCCGGGGAGTGGGCTCTCCACCCAGAGTTTTCACAATAATAACTCTCATGTGGGGGGTTCCGGAGTTGGATCTGATGGCGTCTCGTCAAAACGCCAAGATTCCAAAGTATGGTTCAAGGTCAAGTGATCCTCAAGCCGTTCTGTTAGATTCTCTAGCGGATCCTTGGAGCTTCAATCTAGCATACCTGTTTCCTCCATTTGCGTTGCTTCCACAAGTAATTACACGCATCAAACAGGAGAGAGCTTCTGTGATTCTAATAGCTCCTGCAGGGCCTCGCAGGATCTGGTTTGCGGATCTGGTGACAATGTCATCTCTTCTGCCGTGGGGGTTACCTTTCAGGAAGGACCTTCTACTTCAGGGTCCCTTTCTTTATCCAAAGCTGGTTTCTCTGAAGCTGACTGCTTGGAGATTGAACGTCTAATATTGGCTAGACGTGGTTTCTCTGAGAAAGTCATAGATACTATGCTTCAGGCTGGTAAACTGGTTACTCGCAGATTTTACCATAGGGTACGGTGTAAATACCTTAATTGGTGTGAGTCAAAAGGTTTTTCTTGGAACAAAGTAAGGGTTCCTCGAATTTTGGCTTTTCTTCAGGAGGGCCTGGAGATGGGTTTGTCAGTCAATACTTTGAAGGGTCAGATTTCTGCTCTGTCTATTCTTCTGCATAAACGTCTGGCAGTTCTGCCAGATGTTCAGTCTTTTCTTCAGGCCTTGGTCAGAATCAGGCCTGTGTTTAAATCTGTTGCTCCTCCTTGGAGTCTTAACCTTGTTCTTAGAGTTTTGCAGCAGGCCCTGTTTGAACCGATGCATTCTGTTAGTATTAAATTACTATCTTGGAAGGTTTAGTTTCTTCTTGCTATTTCTTCAGCTCACAGAGTTTCCGAACTTTCGGCTATTTCTCCAACATAGGTGTGTCCGGTCCACGGCGTCATCCTTACTTGTGGGATATTCTCTTCCCCAACAGGAAATGGCAAAGAGCCCAGCAAAGCTGGTCACATGATCCCTCCTAGGCTCCGCCTTCCCCAGTCATTCTCTTTGCCGTTGTACAGGCAACATCTCCACGGAGATGGCTTAGAGTTTTTTAGTGTTTAACTGTAGTTTTTATTATTCAATCAAGAGTTTGTTATTTTAAAATAGTGCTGGTATGTACTATTTACTCTGAAACAGAAAAGAGATGAAGATTTCTGTTTGTAAGAGGAAAATGATTTTAGCAACCGTTACTAAAATCGATGGCTGTTTCCACACAGAACTGTTGAGAGGAATTAACTTCAGTTGGGGGAACAGTGAGCAGACTTTTGCTGCTTGAGGTATGACACATTCTAACAAGACGATGTAATGCTGGAAGCTGTCATTTTCCCTATGGGATCCGGTAAGCCATTTTTATTACAGAAAGAAAAAAAAAAAGGGGCTTCACAAGGGCTTTTAAGACTGTAGACATTTTCTGGGCTAAATCGATTTATATATAAGCATATTTTATACTTCATAGCCTTGAGGAATTATTTTAATCTTGGGAATTATGTAAAATAACCGGCAGGCACTGTATTGGACACCTTATTCTCTAGGGGCTTTCCCTAATCATAGGCAGAGTCTCATTTTCGCGCCTCTATTGCGCACTTGTTTTTGGGAAGCATGACATGCAGATGCATGTGTGAAACATCTCCGCGCTCTGCTTAAGGAGGTGTTATCTACTCTGGATGATTGTGAGAATTTGGTCATTCCAGAGAAACTATGTAAAATGGACAAGTTCCTAGAGGTCCCGGGGCCCCCCGAAGCTTTTCCTATACCCAAGCGGGTGGCGGACATTGTAAATAAAGAATGGGAAAGGCCCGGTATACCTTTCGTCCCTCCCCCCATATTTAAAAAATTGTTTCCTATGGTCGACCCCAGAAAGGACTTATGGCAGACAGTCCCCAAGGTCGAGGGGGCGGTTTCTACTCTAAACAAACGCACCACTATACCCATAGAAGATAGTTGTGCTTTCAAAGATCCTATGGATAAAAAATTAGAAGGTTTGCTTAAAAAGATGTTTGTTCAGCAAGGTTACCTTCTACAACCAATTTCATGCATTGTTCCTGTCACTACAGCAGCGTGTTTCTGGTTCGATGAACTAGAAAAGGCGCTCAATAATAATTCTTCTTCTTATGAGGAGATTATGGACAGAATTCATGCTCTCAAATTGGCTAATTCTTTCACCCTAGACGCCACTTTGCAATTGGCTAGGTTAGCGGCGAAAAATTCTGGTTTTGCTATTGTGGCGCGCAGAGCGCTTTGGCTAAAATCTTGGTCAGCGGATGCGTTTTCCAAGAACAAATTGCTTAACATTCCTTTCAAGGGGAAAACGCTGTTTGGCCCTGACTTGAAAGAGATTATCTCTGATATCACTGGGGGCAAGGGCCACGCCCTTCCTCAGGATAGGTCTTTCAAGGCCAAAAATAAACCTAATTTTCGTCCCTTTCGCAGAAACGGACCAGCCCCAAGTGCTACGTCCTCTAAGCAAGAGGGTAATACTTCTCAAGCCAAGCCAGCCTGGAGACCAATGCAAGGCTGGAACAAAGGAAAGCAGGCCAAGAAACCTGCCACTGCTACCAAGACAGCATGAGATGTTGGCCCCCGATCCGGGACCGGATCTGGTGGGGGGCAGACTCTCTCTCTTCGCTCAGGCTTGGGCAAGAGATGTTCTGGATCCTTGGGCACTAGAAATAGTCTCCCAAGGTTATCTTCTGGAATTCAAGGGGCTCCCCCCAAGGGGGAGGTTCCACAGGTCTCAATTGTCTTCAGACCACATAAAAAAACAGGCATTCTTACATTGTGTAGAAGACCTGTTAAAAATGGGAGTGATTCATCCTGTTCCATTAGGAGAACAAGGGATGGGGTTCTACTCCAATCTGTTCGTAGTTCCCAAAAAAGAGGGAACATTCAGACCAATCTTAGATCTCAAGATCCTAAACAAGTTTCTCAAGGTTCCATCGTTCAAAATGGAAACCATTCGAACAATTCTTCCTTCCATCCAGGAAGGTCAATTCATGACCACGGTGGATTTAAAGGATGCGTATCTACATATTCCTATCCACAAGGAACATCATCGGTTCCTAAGGTTCGCATTCCTGGACAAGCATTACCAGTTTGTGGCACTTCCGTTCGGATTAGCCACTGCTCTAAGAATTTTCACAAAGGTACTAGGGTCCCTTCTAGCGGTGCTAAGACCAAGGGGCATTGCAGTAGTACCTTACTTGGACGACATTCTGATTCAAGCGTCGTCCCTTCCTCAAGCAAAGGCTCACACGGACATTGTCCTGGCCTTTCTCAGATCTCACGGGTGGAAAGTGAACGTAGAAAAAAGTTCTCTATCTCCGTCAACAAGGGTTCCCTTCTTGGGAACAATAATAGACTCCTTAGAAATGAGGATTTTTCTGACAGAGGCCAGAAAATCAAAACTTCTAAACTCTTGTCAAATACTTCATTCTGTTCCTCTTCCTTCCATAGCGCAGTGCATGGAAGTAATAGGTTTGATGGTAGCGGCAATGGACATAGTTCCTTTTGCGCGAATTCATCTAAGACCATTACAACTGTGCATGCTCAGTCAGTGGAATGGGGACTATACAGACTTGTCTCCGACGATACAAGTAGATCAGAGGACCAGAGATTCACTCCGTTGGTGGCTGTCCCTGGACAACCTGTCACAGGGGATGAGCTTCCGCAGACCAGAGTGGGTCATTGTCACGACCGACGCCAGTCTGGTGGGCTGGGGCGCGGTCTGGGGACCCCCGAAAGCTCAGGGTCTTTGGTCTCGGGAAGAATCTCTTCTCCCGATAAATATTCTGGAACTGAGAGCGATATTCAATGCTCTCAAGGCTTGGCCTCAGCTAGCAAAGGCCAAATTCATACGGTTTCAATCAGACAACATGACGACTGTTGCGTACATCAACCATCAGGGGGGAACAAGGAGTTCCCTGGCGATGGAAGAAGTGACCAAAATCATTCAATGGGCGGAGACTCACTCCTGCCACTTGTCTGCAATCCACATCCCAGGAGTGGAAAATTGGGAAGCGGATTTTCTGAGTCGTCAGACATTTCATCCGGGGGAGTGGGAACTCCATCCGGAAATCTTTGCCCAAATTACTCAATTGTGGGGCATTCCAGACATGGATCTGATGGCCTCTCGTCAGAACTTCAAGGTTCCTTGCTACGGGTCCAGATCCAGGGATCCCAAGGCGACTCTAGTAGATGCACTAGTAGCACCTTGGACCTTCAAACTAGCTTATGTATTCCCGCCGTTTCCTCTCATCCCCAGGCTGGTAGCCAGGATCAATCAGGAGAGGGCATCGGTGATCTTGATAGCTCCTGCGTGGCCACGCAGGACTTGGTATGCAGACCTGGTGAATATGTCATCGGCTCCACCATGGAAGCTACCTTTGAGACGAGACCTTCTTGTTCAAGGTCCGTTCGAACATCCGAATCTGGTCTCACTCCAACTGACTGCTTGGAGATTGAACGCTTGATCTTATCAAAGCGAGGGTTCTCAGATTCTGTCATTGATACTCTTGTTCAGGCCAGAAAGCCTGTAACTAGAAAAATTTACCACAAAATATGGAAAAAATACATCTGTTGGTGTGAATCTAAAGGATTCCCTTGGGACAAGGTAAAAATTCCTAAGATTCTATCCTTTCTTCAAGAAGGTTTGGAGAAAGGATTATCTGCTAGTTCCTTGAAGGGACAGATTTCTGCCTTGTCTGTGTTACTTCACAAAAAGCTGGCAGCTGTGCCAGATGTTCAAGCCTTTGTTCAGGCTCTGGTTAGAATCAAGCCTGTTTACAAACCTTTGACTCCTCCTTGGAGTCTCAATTTAGTTCTTTCAGTTCTTCAGGGGGTTCCGTTTGAACCCTTACATTCCGTTGATATTAAGTTATTATCTTGGAAAGTTTTGTTTTTGGTTGCAATTTCTTCTGCTAGAAGAGTTTCAGAATTATCTGCTCTGCAGTGTTCTCCTCCTTATCTGGTGTTCCATGCAGATAAGGTAGTTTTACGTACTAAACCTGGTTTTCTTCCGAAAGTTGTTTCTAACACAAACATTAACCAGGAGATAGTCGTGCCTTCTTTGTGTCCGAATCCAGTTTCAAAGAAGGAACGTTTGTTGCACAATTTGGATGTTGTTCGTGCTCTAAAATTCTATTTAGATGCTACAAAGGATTTTAGACAAACATCTTCCTTGTTTGTTGTTTATTCTGGTAAAAGGAGAGGTCAAAAAGCAACTTCTACCTCTCTCTCTTTTTGGATTAAAAGCATCATCAGATTGGCTTACGAGACTGCCGGACGGCAGCCTCCTGAAAGAATCACAGCTCATTCCACTAGGGCTGTGGCTTCCACATGGGCCTTCAAGAACGAGGCTTCTGTTGATCAGATATGTAAGGCAGCGACTTGGTCTTCACTGCACACTTTTACTAAATTTTACAAGTTTGATACTTTTGCTTCTTCTGAGGCTATTTTTGGGAGAAAGGTTTTGCAAGCCGTGGTGCCTTCCATCTAGGTGACCTGATTTGCTCCCTCCCTTCATCCGTGTCCTAAAGCTTTGGTATTGGTTCCCACAAGTAAGGATGACGCCGTGGACCGGACACACCTATGTTGGAGAAAACAGAATTTATGTTTACCTGATAAATTACTTTCTCCAACGGTGTGTCCGGTCCACGGCCCGCCCTGGTTTTTTTAATCAGGTCTGATAATTTATTTTCTTTAACTACAGTCACCACGGTATCATATGGTTTCTCCTATGCAAATATTCCTCCTTTACGTCGGTCGAATGACTGGGGAAGGCGGAGCCTAGGAGGGATCATGTGACCAGCTTTGCTGGGCTCTTTGCCATTTCCTGTTGGGGAAGAGAATATCCCACAAGTAAGGATGACGCCGTGGACCGGACACACCGTTGGAGAAAGTAATTTATCAGGTAAACATAAATTCTGTTTTTTCATGCGGTCCTTCATACTTCATATTTCATAAGGTGTTCTTTTGTACTAAGCTGGGGTTTCTCCCTAAGGTAGCGTTGGATCGCAATATTAATCAGGAAATTGTTGTTCCTTCTTTTTGTCCTAACCCTTCTTCCCAGAATGAAAGTCTTTTGCATAACTTGGATGTTGTGCGTGCTCTTAAATGTTACCTTCAAGCAACTAAAGATTTTCGGCAGACTTCTGCCCTGTTTCTTGTTTTCTCTGGTAAGCGTAGGGGTCAGAAGGCCACTTCTACCACTCTTTTTCTCTGGTTGAGAAGTGTTTTCCGTTTAGCTTATGAGACAGCTGGACAGCAGCCTCTTGAGAGAATGTACGGCTCATTCCACTAGAGCTTTCATCTTCATGGGCTTTCAAAAATGAAGCTTCTGTGGAGCAAATCTGTAAGGCGGCCACTTGGTCCTCTATTCATACTTTTTCCAAATTCTACAAATTTGATACTTTTGCCTCAGCTGAGGCTTTTTTTGGGAGAAAGGTTCTTCAAGCAGTGGTGCCTTCAGTTTAGGTCTGCCTGTCTTGTTCTCCCTCCCTTATTATTCTGTGTCCTCTAGCTTGGGTATTGGTTCCCACTAGTAATTAGAATGTTTCCTGGACTCTCCATGCCATAGGAAAGAAAGCAAAATGTATGCTTACCTGATACATTTATTTATTTCTGGCCATGTAGAGTCCACAACCTGCCCTTATTCAAATTAAGACGGCAGTTTTTTTGTCTAGTCCTGAGGCACCTCTATACCCTTGTGTTATCTTCTTTTTCTGTTTCCGTTTGGCCGAATGAACGGGGTTATGGGTAAGGGAAGTGATACGTAATAGCTCTGCTGGGGTGCTCTTTGCCTTCTCTTGCTGGCCAGGAGTGAATATCCTACTAGTAATTAGAATGTTTCGTGGACTCTCCATGCCCGGAAAGAAAGAAATTTATCAGGTAAGCATACATTTTTGTTTTTTCATCATTATTGTTCTTTCTAATTCAGGTTGATACCACCATATAGACAGTGCTGACTGTTACTCAGATGTAATTATACGCTGTATTATCTGTATTTTTCTAGGTTCGCTGGCTCCCTCCCTCAGATGCTACGTCTCAGGGCTGGAAGTCCCGTCAGTTCTGCTGAGTAATGTGTAAGTATCTTTTTAATTACGCTCTCTTTTCTCAGTTTTAAAGAAGCTGCTTAGAATGGTAAACAGTAAATTCTGTGACTTTAGGTTTTTGTACATTTTGTAATTGACAAATTATTAGTTTTCTAACAACTAGAATGTTTGACAACCAAATGACTAGAAATTTCGTGGAACATGTTAGACATGTGTGAGATGACGCATTCTGTCAGGTACCACACTATTTAAATGGACAGTTAACTCAAAATTAACCATTTGTGATTCAGACAAAACATGTAGATTTAAACAATTTTCCAGTTTCATTTTCATTATCAAATTTGCTTTGTTTTCTTGGTATCCTTTGTTAAAGAGTAATCTTAGGCAGCAATGTCCAATTTGGAGCCAGCTGGTGATTGATGGCTACACATATATGCCTATTGTCATTGTCTAACCCCATGAATTCAGCTAGCTCCCAGTATGCATTGCTGCTCATGAGCATAACTAAGTTTACTCTTCAACAAAAGATATCAAGAGAGCAAAGCACATTTGATATTAGAAGTAAATTGGAAAGCTGTTTAAAACCAAATGCTCTATCTAAATCATAAAAGTTTAATTTTGACTTAAGTATCCCTTTAAATAGTGTGTTACCTGACAGAATGCATGGGCCTGTGTTTATAATTTTAATATAATATAAAGTATTAACTATGACTTAATGCTCTCCATCTTATTTGGCCCTGTAAAGGGGTTAAAGTCAGCCCCAGAGCAGCAATGCAATGGGAGATAGCTAAACACATTTGGTGAGCCAATGAGAAGAGGCATATGTATGTAGTCACCAGCTAGCTCCCAGTAGTTAATTGCTCCTCTTGAGCCTACATTAGTATGTTTTCAGAAAAGGATAAAAAAGATAGATTTGATATTAGAAGAAAATGGAAAAATCTCTTAAAATTGCATGTTCTATCTGAATAGTGAAAGGTTAAAGTGAATGTAAATTTTGATGCTAAAGTGCCCTGTTTTTAAAACTTTGATTAAAAACAGGGGCACTTTAATTCATCAACATTTACATTTCACTCCTGTTGTGACAAAAAAACTTACCTTTTAAACTTCACAGCAGCTCCAGCTTCCTCCAGTCTCACAAGCCATTTCTGATGTCAGAAATGAATGATAGGTCATCCTCCAATCACAGCTTCCCCCCGGGGGATTCAGTGTCTGATTCACTGCTGTGATTGGAGGAAGCCGGATGCCTCATTTTAGACCCAGGAAGAGGCTTTGAAACGGGTGGAGGAAGCTGGAGCTGCTGTGAAGATTAAAAGGTAAGTTTTTTTTCACAACAGGAGTGAAATGAAAATTTTGATGAATTAAAGTGCCCCTGTTTTTAATCGAAGCTTTAAAAACTGGGCACTTTAGCATCAAAATTTACATTCACTTTAATTTTAAATTCCATGTCCCTTTAACTAGACGTTTCAGGCCAGAAAATATCCTTCACGTGATAGAGAGGCTCCCAGATAATCACATGATATAATTATTACTGTAATGCAAGAAAGTGAAGGGCCATTATTTTTTACATAAGACTGCCCTTGTCTTATATGCATGTGATATCAGACTTTAGTGAATATGATTCATTATGTCATCTGCATAAAGGTGGGGTAATTGACTTCTATTATCACATTTGTTTCATTCTTTTGGTATCTTTTGTTAAAATAGCAGCAGTGCACTACTGGAAGCTAGCAGAACACATTGGGCGAGCCAATGACTAGAGGCAAATATGTGCAACCACTAATCACCAGCTAGCTCCCAGTAGTGCACTGCTGCTTCTGATCCTACGGTACCTAGATGTGCTTTCCAGCAAAGAAAACCAAGAAAGCAAAGCAAATTAGATAATTGAAGTCAATTGAAATGTTTAAAATTGCATGCGCTATCTGAATCATGACATTGTAATTTTGTCCTTACTGTTATTTTAAATGAGAGGTGTAACATAACATGGGAAGAGAAGGAAATGGTTGTATGATGTACATTTTTCTTAAATTCCCCTAATGAAACTAAAATTCAGAGAATATGTCACTGTTTAGACAGTACATTATGCATATACCACCCTATCAGTAAGAAGCATTGTTGCGCTAGAACTACCAGCAAATTCAAGGTTGTTTAAACTACAATACTTAGGTATATGTGTCAATCACTTGTACATCGTTGTGAAGGGGAAATATTTTCCATGCTAGTTTTCTATTTCACAAATCATGTTGCTTGTTTTTATGATTCTGATATTCGGGAATGTTATTTGTAAACATTGAGGACTTTAATAGCTTTTTAAAAAGACCCAGTTTCAATAGAAGCAGGAGGGAGCTCACATTTAGTAAATCAATTTGCTTAGAATGGTGAGGTTTGTCTCACTGTAGAGCATTATCTTGCATTCTTTTTCTAAAGCAAGTTCTCTTTTTTATAACTAACAGAGCACAGATTTTTTTTGTAACTATATTTTTTATATATATTATTTGTCTTTCGAACCACTATTGATTATAAAACAAAGCAAAGTTTTAGGAATAACCAACTCTAAAATAAAATTCAAAATTGAAATGCGCGTGGGTGCAATTCAATTTTAAATAGAAGCATTTTTGCAGTATACTTCCCTTAGCAGAATTGTTTCTTGTGAACATTATTACTGTTGTTTTCACGCACATAAGCTGTGAGGGCCCGTTCACCAGTATTCATCACCATGCATGTCCAAAGAGCTGGCGGGGGTATTTATTGCATCAGTGAAACCCACTGCTGACTCTCTGAGAATTTGTAGTGTTTAAATACTGGTGCACTCATAGCATATGTGCGTATGCTGCCGAAAAACAGTAATAGCTTATACTAGATACTTATACTTCTTTTTTGTTTGCACATTTCAATTCTGACCTTAAAATGTCATTTTTAAAAGTGAAGACTGCAGACATAACACTGCTAAAGTCGTTGGTTGTACACCCTAGTGACCAGTTTAATAGCTGTTCCTTATTGGCCCCAGCAGAAAACGAAACCTATGACATTGCAGCACATATTGCTTTATGGACACAAACATTTACATTTATTTTTTTCAGTACTTAAACAACTGGTATAATTTAAAAAAAAAAAAAAACAGATTTGTATATTATTCTCAGGACGGTTAATGTTTGGTTGGAAAACAACATTCTATCCAGCATTTATGTCGTGAAGTGCTTGGGTTTGATCTGCACAATGCTTTAAGTGCAGATGATGATGACCATATGAATCAGGGATACCACCAAACCCTGGGAACCTAGAAGCCCAAACTACTGTAGGGAGTTTAAGGGAGCTGAATGGGGGCGTATGTTTTCAAAGCCCTCAATCTCAGCTCCATTAAACTCTAGAAACCCCAAGACCCACAATTTGAAATGCAACCCCTGTTCTTTTAAATGGTATATCCCTTGGGGTATACAGTATAAGCAAACAAAAATAAAAATTACACAAATTTTAATGAGGAGGTCTCTAGGTACTTAAAACATATCTTAAAAAAATTCCTAGAGACCCCCAAGACCCTTTGTTTTAAAGCTCTGAAGCCATTCTTTAAAATAAAGTCCCCATATAAGTTTTAATAGCCAGGCGATCCCTGTAGTAATAGTGGTCATCTATCATGAATAAATCTGAATTTACTTGAGTAGAAGCTTATGGGAGCCCCTTTGTGCAAATCAAAGTTAAATAACTATTCCCAAAGGTCCATCTATAGAGTTTTTAAAAAAAAACACACACACACAAACACTATTGTTTACAACACTGTTGATTAAAATTTTAATAAAAATAAGCATTTTGTTCACACTTTTTATTGTCAATTTCTCACACATCAAGATATATTTATATACATACAATAATGGTATAGTTTGAATCTGCTGGGGAAGTAGACAACAATACATAATATCTTTGATATTTTATTAAAAATAATTTATAGATAAATACATTTGTTCACCACCTGTGTAGTGGAAATACAAGGTGGCCACTCGTGAAAATTAACAATATCAATATTTTAAATTAGTCGCTCCTATTAGGTGTTAAGAAAATATGACTGAGCCAATGACCTTTTAAACTCTGATTTTTTTTTTTATTTTTTTTTTAAAACAAACTTTACATACAAAGGAATCTAAGAACGTTTTTGTCACCCAAGCAGAATTGACAGGTGTTTTCTTGCAAAGGCTGATGCTTACTCCAACCTCCTCCCAAAGTGAAAACCTTTAAATATTTACTTAACTTTTTTTTTTTTTTTTTGCTTGTTATCATCAGCGGGGTCTTTTGTTGTCATTTGCCTCCCTGCATTCCTCACTCCCCATTCATCCATGTCAGTCAGATTATCCTGAACATAAACATGTAGTGTTAGAGGTGAAGCCTTTTTTTCTGTGTTCCCTAGAGCAACCTTTATCCATTTTACTTATAGTTTTAAGGTTACCTGAGGAAAAACATGTATGTTTTTTCAAGCAATCTTACATTCACACATTTCATCAGTACCCCCAGGCAATCCCCCACCCAAGAGACTGGTTAGATGCCAGCAAAATGGATCATGTCATTCCGTATAAATTAAAAATTTACAAATTAGAATGTGAAACTAAAACACAAAGTAGCAGCAATACCACAAGAAAAGGAGATAACGAATAATATATAGTTGTGAAGGTGCTGGTCTTTAAAAAAATAAAATAAAAAATAGCAATAGAAACAAAAGTGCTCAAACAATATTGTTAAAAAGAAATAAATAATAATATATTTATCAAGACATTTCATATATAAAAACAATGTTACAATGTATTACATACAAAAAGGAAGGAAATAAAAAATAAGGATACTTGTATAAATTGAAGATCCACAAATGTAGCTTGTCCACTATCTTAAAGTGACTAAGCTTTCATACTTTAATCCACAGATAATAACAATATTTATAAAACCAGGGGCACTTTAATTTAAAGACGCTTCCCTTTTAAAATAATTACCATCTAGTGATGGTAAACATCGCACCATTCCTCCGCCTGCATCTGATACTTCTTTTTCGTCTTAGATTATGAATCCGGCTTCATCCAATGGTTGCGTGCCCCACATGGTGTCCAGCTCATGAGACACACAACCATTGGATGAAGCTAGAATGGAAACCTGCAGAAAATAAGAAAAAAAAAACAAGTAATTTACACCAGCCAAATTTAATAACAAATGTTGTCTCCATTTTAACAATGTAAACTTGTCTTATATATTTAACATTCTCAATTTTATCCCATAAAACCCCTGCACTCCATCAATCTCCCTTGCTTCCTTAAAGGCCCATTAAATAAGGTAGAATTACATAATCAAGAAATGACAATGCAACAATACTTACTCTGACTTTCAAATGAGTAGTAGATTTATTTTTCTGACAAATTTCAATTTACTTCCATTTTCCCCCTCTTCTTGTATCACGTTACAGCTATCAACCAATCACAAACCCATACATCAGGCTGAGAAACGCGTTGCATTTTATGTAACCCTTGCTTGTTACTCATTTTAAACTGTTTTTAATAAACAACTTGTTTTATACAAGCTTTGGTTTAGCACCTTATTGAGCAGTTCAGCTACTGCTCCTGACATTCTACTATTTGGAATCCACTATAGTGGGGCAGGACACACGTGCATCGTTCTATCTTCACCTGGTGAGGGTTAGCTGGTACACCCCAAGCTACCAGCCCGCTCCTACCAGTACATAAGTGTACTTGGGCTAAATGTGAGTACCCATTTGGCATTGTCTATTTGACTGTATCTTCACCTTAATATGCTGATGTACACATGAGGCGCCCCTCTAGTCTCTGTTTCTTCCTAAACCCTTGCACGTGCTCACATTGTACACATTCTGATAATACAAGTAATTTGGAAAGCTTTTCAACATTTTATGCTGTCTCTGAATCATGAAAGTTTTACATTCATATTTATTGTTATTTTATGTACTCATATGGGGTATTTGTCTGTTAAAAATGGTGTATAATATGTATGGGGAATATAAAAAGATATCTGATAATTATGGTAAAGCAATACAGAGCAAAAAAAGTGTCATTTAAGAACGGAAATTGAGAAGAACCTCTGTTCTTCAGGGGTTAACAATTTTGTTTGGGGGTTTAATACATATTTAAAGGCATCTGTAGTGCAATAGTAAAATGCTCAAAAGCATTAGAACATTTTTTTTCTATCATAATATCATGTATCTTTAATTCAGCTTGTTAATAACATGAACAAGGGAGCACACTGGTTTATTATTGTAGTTTGAGGAAACAATTATTGAGCTAATAGCTATGTAACAATATAATGTCCCTTTAAATATTTCTCATGACTATCTTGCTATCTTGCAGGGACTTGTGGATGAAATTTCAAGCCATATATATATATATTAAAAAAAGAAAAAAAACAATAATATTCTCTGAAAGTTATGCATACAGTTTAATAATTTCCAGTCAGGATTTTCTAACTCCTGTTTGACCCAGAAAACTTTTTTTAAGAGCTTCTTAAAATATGTAAATATATGATCTGTTAAGTGTAAATAGTTTATTTATTTTCACAATTGTTGTAAACATCGTCGGGGCCAGATGGGGCATATACAGGCAATGGAAAGGTTGTGCAGTGGAAAAATGATGAGGGAATCTGTGTGGGAGAGTTAAGTGTAGCAGCCAGCAGAGTTGAGGAGCACAGAGAAAGGCGCTCTACAAAAACAGAGGATTAAGTCCCATTCATTTCCTTCTTATTTAAACTAAGCCTGTGTGCAGTGATTTCTAAGCATAGCAGGAAGGATGGTAAAGCAGGAGAAGGCAATGCACAATGGGCATCCAATCAGAAGGCGGAACAATAGAGGGCCCCTGCTTCAGCTACGTAGACAGTAAATGCACACATGGGAGCAAGGAATGACTAGTTGCATTGTAAATGGAAAAGCAAATGGATTAAATCAAATTCACTATCACTTTTATAAAGTGCTTGGTGGAACTGGCACACCTGACTGTACTACTGAATCCGTAATATCCGCCTTAATGTGACCCTGCTTCCCCCTCAATCCCCTGCAGCCTGTATCACCTAAAAAAGTAGTACAAACATGTAGCCCAAAGCTAAACCAAGAATCTACATATACAAGGGAAACTCACAGTCAAAAGCCACTTATAATTACCAACTATGGGCCAGATTACGTGTGGCAAACTAACAGTTGCGCATGAGCGATATCAGGTTTATTCGCAACTGCACGCATTGAAAGGATAGCTCGTATTTTATTACAAGTTGAAAGTAAATGCGAACGCATGAGTGAAATCGCAATTGATGCTAGAATGATTACCGCAACCTCAGAGCTCTGATTAACTGTTAAGCAAAACAAAAAAGTGTCACAAAACACATACAAAATGCATGTAAAAGTACAGTTACACTTATAGCAACAACATCTAATAAAATTATTTAAAATAATATTGCACAAAAAAAGTTATAAGGGCTCAAAGATATGAGGTCTCAGGTGTTAGAAAAAAAAGGGCTGCAAAGGGTTTAACATAGAGATACATGCATATACATGTCTAAATATATATATACAGTATATATATATATATATATATATAGTGTGTGTGTGTGTACATGTATTTGTGTATTTACAAACATATATACACATATAAACATATATATATATATTTATATATATATATACACACACACACACACATATATATATATATATATATATATATATATATATATATATATATATATATATATATATATATATATATACAGTGCTTTAATGTTTGATGTATTTTGCAGAGGTGGGGGTGACTGGTGAGTAACCCCATAAAAAGCCCAGTGTATGTATGTATGTATATATATATATATATATATATATATATATATATGAGCATTGGAGCCCTTTGCAGTCAAGTCACACACACTCACACATACATAATGTGGTGGAAAATCATCAGTATGGAATAGGTGATGAGGTATTTGGGAGACATCTATAATTTATCATAATCTAAATAAAATCTTACCATTTTTTGAAGCCACAGTCTAACTGCACACATATTCCTCTCACACATCCTCCAATTAAATGGTAGGCTATTGGCAGCAGTGTCACGGGATATATCACCTGACTTCTTATTGGCAGAAAGGATAGAGTGAGCCTGAAACATTCTTCTTGTTTGCGGTATGATAGCACCTCTTATACCTTGCATGGAGACAATTCTACACAAGTCAAGGATGGGTTTGGAGTGTAAATTTAAAGGGGGCACACTGTAGAGCTGATGGGAGCTCCATGGAAGGATTCATAGGAGGCAGAGGTGGAGTTACAAGTATTTTGGATTAAATTTAAGGGACATAAGACCCCAAAAAAATATTTCATGATTCAGAAAGAACATACAATTCTAAACAACTTTCCAATTTTCCAATTCAAATTTTCTTTGTTTTCTTGTTACCCTTTGTTGAAAAAAAGGAAGGTAAGTTCAGGCGTGTGCATGTGCAACAGTTTTGCACTACTTCCTGTCATGTACTGCTCCAGACATGTGCACGCTACCTATCTAGATATCTCTTCAAACAAAGAATAACACGAGAATGAAGCAAATTTGATAAAAGTAAATTGGAAACTTTTTTAAAAATTGTATTCTCTATCTGAATCATGAAAGAAAATGTTTTTGTTTTTTATGTCCATTTAAGTATTATAGACAGAGTTGGGCGGTACAAGAGCACACAAAGGCATGAAGGGAGTGCTGTGGAGTGATTTGCTCCCACCCTTTCAACTCAATAAACATAATAGAGGTGCAGATTAGGGGGTTTTGCACCTTTTCTCAGTAGCATTTTTCAAAATTATTATTTTTTTAATCAAATTTAGCAGCCTTGATCTCCTGACAACCCATGTGTACCTCTTTCGAGCTGCTTATATTGGCTAGATGCACAATTTCCCCCCCAATGTTAATATTTTTAAGCATGCTCAGTTCATATATTAATAAATATGATTAATAAGTCTATGGACTGTGGAATATTACATTTAAAATGACTAAAAATGCACATTAAATTGTTAATAACACACATCTCTGGAATATATATTGGGCCAGATTACAAGTTGAGCGTAAAATATGGCTTCCACAGTGCAATGCAAACGCAACCTCGCGTTCACATTGCACGGAAGCATTGTATTCATGAGAGCGCACTTCCATAGGCTCAGATGGGGCCTCGTTCTCATGCCTTGAGACACGGCATGAGAACTAGTGCAGCAAAAGGGGTAAATCGCACAGCAAGTTAAAATATAACGGTTTAGGGGTTAATCATTTTATTTAGTGTCGGGGCGGCGGATTAGGGATGTTTAGACTAGGGGTTTATGTTAGGGTGTTAAGTTTAAACGTAACTTTCTTTTCTACATAGACATCAATGGGGTTGCGTTACAGCACTCTCCATTCCGCGATCACAGGTGTTAGTTTTTTCTAACACTCTCTCCCCATTGATGTCTACGGGGGAAAGCGTTCACGAGCACGTAAACTCAGCCCTTGGCTTTTGTGCGGTATGGAGCTTATCGCACTATATTGCACAACACAAGGAGGTTTTTCAGTAACTTATAATGGCAGCGCTATGGAAAGTGCGATAACACTCATTGTTTTGCGTTCTTTACGCACCCGTTATAGCGCAAACCTTGTAATCTAGGTGAAAGAGAACTATGATGCTACACCTTTGTGTGGAACCAGAAATCATCAAGAAATCATAACCTCCTCAGATACAGAATTTAGGATTCTAAACTATTTTATAGAGAAGAATTTAGGGCTAAAACATATTCACTTAATCATGCATAATCTGTTTAAAACATGGTTTTCTTCTTTTTTTCAGTTAGTCTGTGCCAAAGTGTACTGCAAAAAACAGTGATGAGATTAATAGAGATCAGATGGTGTAGCAGATTTAGCTCACTCTTGAGACTCCGCAGAACAGACTGGGTTAAAAGCTGGTTTCTAGGCCTTTAGATACAGTCTAATCCTTTAATACTTTCCAGCAGGGGATAACCAGTGAAACAGCGATACATACGTGTGATGTCACTGCTAGGGTCGCATACCTTCCACCATTAGGTCATTTGTATTACAAGTTCTTGTCTTGTTTTCTTTTATACGCTGCTTTGTGTAGCTGTGCGTATTGATACTGAGATACAACAAAAGCACCAGCCCATGCCAACATCTTTATTGTTATGTGCAAAATGTAATTGCTTCGCAATCAATAACTAAACAATTTTTTTAGCAACCTGACTGTTTTACCATTCTGCATTTTTTTTTTACCGGTATAAGCGAGCATGCTCGCCATGATGTCAGTATGCACACCATTTAGGGTTAGATCACAAGCGGAGCGTTAATTTATCGCCCGCAAACGGGCAAATTGCTTATTATACCAGCAACATAGTATAAAATGTATGAGAAAAACTTCCTTTATACCTTTTTTTTGTATATTAAATAGTTGTTTTCTTTTTTTCTTTGACACCACAAGCCATAAAAAGGATCAGAGTTTACAGGGAAATCAGATCTCCTTATCTTCCACATTTTTTCTGCACACACGTTGCTGTATCTTATTTCTGTCTTTATACCACAGCTCAGTACTTAGACAGAACAATTGAAAATAAACATTTTATTACTTATCTCTGCTTGTTAGGTTTACATAGCTTTTCTATAGCCTATACTTAAAGGGATAGTAAACCCATTTTTTTTTCTTTTATGATTCAGATAGATCATGTAATTTTAAGCAACTGTCTAATTTACTCCTATTATCAAATTCTCTTCTCTTGACATCTTTATTTGAAAAAACTGAAATCTAAGCTAAGGACTCGGCCTATTTTTGTTTCAGCACGCTGGATAGTGCTTGCTGATTGGTGGCAACATATAGCCACCAATCACCAAACACAACCCAGGTGCTGAACCAAAAATGGGCCGGCTCCTAAGGCTTACATTCTTGCTTTTCAAATAAAGATACCAAAAGGTCAAAGAAAAAATTATAATAGGAGTAAATTAGAAAGTTGCTTAAAATTGAATGCTCTATCTGAATCATGAAAGAAAAAATGTTTTAGTATCCATGTAAGTGTTAAAATTTTCAGTATAGGTAGGGATACCACAGGCAAAAATAAAGGGCGCGATTACATATACGGCGCAGGCTTCGGCGCAAGCGCTGCAACCCGCGCCGCCTGTAATTTCACCTCGCACATCAGGGTATTACATATATCCGCTGGCAGTTCATAAAGTGCCGTAAGTCTGATAAACTAGCGATGTCCAGAAATGAGCGTAAATACAAATTTCTGGAGTCGCCAGTGACTTACGGCCCTTTAGAAACTGCCGGCGCCTAAGAAAAGTAAAGAAAATAACAAATCTCCCGTAAAAGTCTAACACGCCTCCCAAAAATAAGCCAGATACGTAAAAACCCCTATATCCGCAATCCCCCCTCTCTCTGCTAATAATAAATGTATTAACCCCTAGACCGACAACCCCCCACAACACAATAAGGCTAAATAAACTATTAACCCTTATATCCGCCATCAAACCCACACCGCAAGTAATAACTCAATTATTAACCCCTAAATACACCAACCTCAACATCACAAACTACCTATTAAAACTATTAACCCTTAATCCGCCATTAACCCATAACACAATAAACCTATTCAAGTATTAACCCCTAAACCGCCATAACCCACAACGCAATAAACCTATTCAAGTATTAACCCCTAAACCACCATAGCCCACAACGCAATAAACCTATTCAAGTATTAACCCCTAAACCACCATAGCCCACAACGCAATAAACCTATTAAAGTATTAACCCCTAAACCGCCATAGCCCACAACGCAATAAACCTAACCCCTAACCTAACCCCCCCTTAATGAACCCAAATGACCTAATTAACCAAAGAAGAAAGAAGAGGTCGCCGCTTGGAAGAAGACTTCACCGCCTGGAACAGGACCTTCTCCGTCGGACTTCAGGACAGGTGAGGACCACTTGGGGGTTAGATTTAGGGTTTTTTAAGGGGTTTATGGGGGGTTATTTTATTTAGATACGGTGGGCAGAAAAAGAGCTGAATGCCATTTTAAGGGCAATGCCCAACAAATGCCCTTTTCAGGGCAATGGGTAGTTTAGGGTTTTTAGTGTTAGGTTATTTTATTTGGGGGGTTTGGTGGGTGGGGGGATTTTACTGTTAGGGGGGGTTGTGTATTTTTTGGAAAAAGAGCTGATTATCTTGGGGCAATGCCCTGCAAAAAGCCCTTTTAAGGGCTACTGGTAGTTTATTAGATTAGGGGGTGTTTTTATTTTGGGGGCTTTTTTATTTTCATAGGGATTAGGTATAATTTTTGTAAAATTTTGTAATTTTCTTTATTATTTTCTGTAATCTTAGATTTTTTTATTTTATGTAATTGTAGCTCCAGAATTTTAATTAGACTATCCCTTTAATTTATACTTAGTTTATTTGTATTTTTAAAGTAGTGTTATTTTTTTTTTTTTTTTTAATTTAATAGTAACTTTAGTATTTGGTTAATTAGGTAATTTGGGTTCATTTAGGGGGGTTAGGTTAGGGGTTAGGTTTATTGCGTTGTGGGCTATGGCGGTTTAGGGGTTAATACTTGAATAGGTTTATTGCATTGTGGGTTAATGGTGGATTAAGGGTTAATAGTTTTAATAGGTAGTTTGCGATGTTGGGGTTGGCGGATTTAGGGGTTAATAGAGTTATTGCGGTGTGGGTTTGATGGCGGATATAGGGTTAATACACTTTATTAGTTATTGCGGTGGGGGATTGCGGTTGACAGGTAGATAGACATTGCGCATGCGTTAGGTGTATTTTTGCAGGCATTTTCGGGAGTTACGATGCTCCCATACTCAGCACAAGGCTTGCTACGGCTGCCTTTTATGGCAAGGTAAAAATGGAGTAAGATTTCTCCATTTTCGCCACGTAAGTCCTTGTGCTGGATATTGGATACCGATTTACGACGCAGTCCCATGTTAGCCTATGGGAGTAAAAATTGCGTGCGACGGGTGAAATATACGTGCCGCATTTATATGCGGCGCTGTATATTGAATACCAAACCCGCGCAAAAACCGGCGTCGCCAGTACCCAAGATGGCTCCCAGTAAGGCAGAGGGGGAGGGTTAGAGAGCTGTTTGGGGTATCAGAGAGGTTGGGGGCTAAGGGGGGAATCCTACACATCAGCATATGTAAATATGCTAAAAATATATAAAAAAAAATTAAAAATACCTTTTATTTTAGTACTGGCAGACTTTCTGGCGAGGACAATTGTGGAGTGGTAGAGGGAAGAGCAATGTTTGGGAGGGATCAGGGGGTCTGATGTGTCAGGTGGGAGACTGATCTCTACACTAAAGCTAAAATGAACCCTGCAAGCTCCCTACAAGCTACCTAATTAACCCCTTCACTGCTGGGCATAATACACGTGTGATGCGCAGTGGCATTTCGTGGCCTAATTGCCAAAAAGCAACGCCAAAGTCATAGATGTCTGCTATTTCTGAACAAAGGGGATCCCAGAGAAGCATTTACAACCATTTGTGCCATAATTGCACAAGCTGTTTGTAAATAATTTCAGTGAGAAACCTAAAGTTTGTAAAAAGTGAACAATTTTTTTTTATTTGATCGCATTTTGCGGGGAAATGGTGGCATGAAATATACCAAAATGGGCCTAGATCAATACTTTGGGTTGTCTACTACACTACACTAAAGTTAAACTTAACCCTACAAGCTCCCTAATTAGCCCCTTCACTGCTGGGCATAATACACATGTTGTGCGCAGTGGCATTTCGTGGCCTTCTAATTACCAAAAAGCAATGACAAAGCCATAAATGTCTGTTATTTATGAACAAAGGGGATCCCAGAGAAGCTTTTACAACCATTTGTGTCATAATTGCACAAGTTGTTTGTAAACAATTTCAGTGAGAAACCTAAAATTGTGAAAAAGTGAACGATTTTTTTTTATTTGATCGCATTTGGCGGTGAAATGGTGGCATGAAATATACCAAGATGGGCCTAGATCAATTCTTGGGGTTGTTTACTACACTAAACTAAAGCTAAAATTAACCCTAGAAGCAACAAAGGGGATCCCAGAGAAGCATTTACAACCATTTATGCCACAATTGCACAAGTTGTTTGCAAATAATTTCAGTGAGAAACCTAGGGCGCGATCCGATATAGATCGCAGTTTGCGGCGCAAGCAAGGGAACCCGCGTCGCCCGCAGTTTCAGCTCGCAACTCGAGCTATCCCATATATGGCGCCGTCAGATGCTAACGTGCCGTAAGTCTGACAAACCAGCGATGTCCAGAAATCTGCGCAAGTACAAATTTCTGGCGTCGCCAGTGACTTGCGGCACGTTAGAAACTGCCGGCGCCTACAAAATCTGACTAAAGTCTAAATAACCCGCACTGTCTAACACGCCTCCCTAACATAGCCCGACACGTCTAAGATGCCTCCCTAACATAGCCCGACACGTCTAACCCTCTATCCGCTATCCCCCCTCACTAGCCTAACAATAAAATATGTATTAACCCCTTAACCGCCGCTACCTAATAAAGTTATTAACCCCTAAACCGGCGCCAGCTATATTAAATCTATAACCCCCTAAAGTGAGCCCCTAACACCGCTGCCATCTACCTTACCTACCCCCTAAAGTGAGCCCTTACCCCGCCGCTATCTATTTTAAAATTATTAACCCCTAATCTAATCCCCCCTACCCCGCCGCCATCTATATTAAATTATTCAACCCCTAAAATACTAAACTATCCCTACCACTAAACCTAAGTCTAACCCTACAAATAGCCCTGAAAAGGGCTTTTTGCGTGGCATTGCCCCAAAGTAACAGCTCTTTTGCCAGCCCTTAAAAGGGCTTTTGGCGGGGCTTTGTCACAAAGTAAACTGCTCTTTTGCCTACAATCTACATCCCCCTACACCGCGGCCACCTATAATAAATGTATTAACCCCTAATCTAATCCCCCTACACCGCTGCCAGCTATATTAACTATATTAACCCTAATTATATTAGGGTTAATATAGTTATTATATTATATATATTAACTATATGAACCCTAATTATATTAGGGTTCATATAGTTAATATCGTTATTATATTATATATATATATTAAGTATAATAACCCTATCTAACTCTAACATCCTAACTAAACTCTTATTAAAATAAATCTAATATTAATATTATTAATTAAAATATTCCTATTTAAATCTAAATACTTACCTATAAAATAAACCCTAAGATAGCTACAATATAATTAATAATTACATTATAGCTATGTTAGGGTTTATATTTATTTTACAGGTAAATTGTTAATTATTTTAACTAGGTATAATAGCTATTAAATAGTTATTAACTATTTAATAGCTACCTAGTTAAAATAATTACCCAATTACCTGTAAAATAATTCCTAACCTAAGTTACAAATACACCTACACTATCAATAAATTAAATAAACTACAAATATCTATCTAAAAATACAATTAAATAAACTAAACTAAATTACAAAAAAAAACAAACACTAAATTACAAAAAATAAAAAAAAGATTACAAGATTTTTAAGCTAATTACACCTATTCTAAGCCCCCTAATAAAATAATAAAGCCCCCCAAAATAAAAAAAATTCCCTACCCTATTCTAAATTAAAACAAGTTCAAAGCTCTTTTACCTTACCAGCCCTTAAAAGGGCCTTTTGTGGGGGCATGCCCCAAAGAAAACTGCTCTTTTGCCTGCAAAAAAAACACAATACCACCCCCCAACATTACAACCCACCACCCACATACCCCTAATCTAACCCAAACCCCCCTTAAATAAACCTAACACTACCCCCCTGAAGATCTCCCTACCTTGTATTCACCCAGCCGGGCCGAACCGATCCAGGCGATGTGTTCCAGCAAGCGGCAGTGAAGTCTTCATCCATCCGGGCGATGTCTTGAAGCAAGCGGCAGAGAGTCTTCTTCCATCGGCGACGTCTTCAAGCAAATCGGCATCTTCAATCTTCTTACTTCGCTCCTCCGACGCGGAGCATCCTTCCGGCACGACGACTTCCCGACGAATGAGGTTCCTTTAAATGACGTCATCCAAGATGGCGTCCGCCGAATTCCGATTGGCTGATAGGATTCTATCAGCCAATCGGAATTAAGTTAGAAAAATCTGATTGGCTGATTCAATCAGATTTTTCTAACTTAATTCCGATTGGCTGATAGAATCCTATCAGCCAATCGGAATTCGGCGGACGCCATCTTGGATGACGTCATTTAAAGGTACCTCATTCGTCGTTCAGTCGTCGGCTGGGATGGATGCTCCGCGGTGGCGGAGCGAAGAAAGAAGATTGAAGATGCCGCTTCATGGAAGATGCTGCCGGAAGGAAGAAGACTTTGCTGCCGCTTGGAGGAAGACGTCGCCGGAGGAAGAATTCTTCTTTGCCGCTTGGAGGAAGACGTCGCCGGAGGAAGAATTCTTCTTTGAAGCTTGGAGCAAGACATCGCCCGGATCGGATGAGGAGTTCGGCCCGGTGTGGTGAAGACAAGGTAGGGAGATCTTCAGGGGGGTAGTGTTAGGCTTTTTTAAGGGGGGTTTGGGTGGGTTTAGAATAGGGGTATGTGGGTGGTGGGTTGTAATGGGGGGGGGGTATTGTATATGTTTTTAAATGCAAAAGAGCTGAATTCTTTGGGGCATGCCCCACAAAAGGCCCTTTTAAGGGCTGGTAAGGTAAAGAGCTTTGAACTTTTTTTAATTTAGAATAGGGCAGGGAATTTTTTTTATTTTGAGGGGCTTTATTATTTTATTAGGGGGCTTAGAATAGGAGTAATTAGCTTAAAAATCTTGTAATCTTTTTTTTATTTTTTGTAATTTAGTGGGGTTTTTTTTTGTAATTTAGTTTAGTTAATTTAATTGTATTTTTAGATAGATATTTGTAGTTTATTTAATTTATTGATAGTGTAGGTGTATTTGTAACTTAGGTTAGGATTTATTTTACAGGTAATTGGGTAATTATTTTAACTAGGTAGATATTAAATAGGTAATAACTATTTAATAGCTATTAGACCTAGTTAAAATAATTAACAATTTACCTGTAAAATAAATATTAACCCTAACATAGCTACAATGTAATTATTAATTATATTGTAGCTATCTTAGGGTTTATTTTATAGGTAAGTATTTAGATTTAAATAGGAATATTTTAGTTTATAATATGAATTAGATTTATTTAATATAAATTTAGTTAGGGGTGTTAGGGTTAGATAGAGTTAATATAGTTAATATAAATACTATAGTAACTATATTAACTATATTAACCCTAATATAATTAGGGTTAATATAGTTAATATATATAATGTAATACCTATATTAACTATAATATACTTAGGGTTAATATAGATAATATAGCTGGCTGCGGGGTAGGTAGATTAAATTAGGGGTTAATAATTTTAATATAGATGGCGGCGGTGTAAGGGGCTTACATTAGGGGTTAATAATATTAATATAGCTGGCGGCGGTATAGGGGATTAGATTAGTGGTTAATAATTTTTATATAGGTGGCGGCGGTGTAAGGGGTCAGATTAGGGGATAGATAAGGTAGATGGCGGCGGTTTTAGGGGTTCACATTAGGCGATAGATAAGGTAGATTGCGGCGGTTTTAGGGGCTCACAGTAGGGGGTTAGTTTATGTAGATGGCGGCGGGGTCCGGGAGCGGCGGTTTAGGGGTTAATAACTTTATTAGGTATTTCGGGGGGGGGGATCGCGGTTGACAGGTAGCTAGACATTGCGCATGCGTTAGGTGTTAGGCTTTATTTAGCAGATCGCGGTTGACAGGTAGAAAGACATTGCGCATGCGTTAGGTTTCTTTTCTAGTTAGTTTAGGGAGTTACGGGGCTCCAATAGTCAGCGTAAGGCTTCTTACGGCTGCTTTTTGTGGCGAGGTGAAAATGGAGTAAGATTTCTCCATTTTCGCCACGTAAGTCCTTACGCTGCATATTGGATGCCAAACTGCGCTGGTTTGGTATACCTGCCTATGGCCCAAAAAACTACGGGCGACGGCAGAAATATACGCGCGTAACTTCTAGGTTACGCCGTATATGTGATACCAAACCAGCGTAAATATTGGCGTGGCCGGCTTTTGCGGGCGACGATTTTTATCGGATCGACCCCCTAAAGTTTGTGAAAAAAATTGTGAAAAAGTGAACAATTTCTTCTGTTATGTGTGATCAGTCCACGGGTCATCATTACTTCTGGGATATAACTCCTCCCCAACAGGAAATGCAAGAGGATTCACCCAGCAGAGCTGCATATAGCTCCTCCCCTCTACGTCAGTCCCAGTCATTCTCTTGCACCCAACGACTAGATAGGATGTGTGAGAGGACTATGGTGATTATACTTAGTTTTTATGACTTCAATCAAAAGTTTGTTATTTTACAATAGCACCGGAGCGTGTTATTACTTCTCTGACAGAGTTTGAGGAAGAATCTGCCAGAGTTTTTTACTATGATTTTAACCGGAGTTGTTAAGATCATATTGCTGTTCTCGGCCATCTGAGGGAGGTAAAGGCTTCAGATCAGGGGACAGCGGGCAGATGAATCTGCATTGAGGTATGTAGCAGTTTTTATTTTCTGAATGGAATTGATGAGAAAATCCTGCCATACCGTTAAAATGACATGTATGTATACACTTCAGTATTCTGGGGATGGTATTTCACCGGAACTACTCTGTTAAAGGTCACTAATCCTTTTAATAACTATTTATCATGTTAAACGTTTTTGCTGGAATGTAGAATCGTTTACATTGCTGAGGTACTGTGTGAATAAATATTTGGGCATTATTTTCCACTTGGCAGCCTTTTTTGCTTTTATTTGTGACAGTTTCGTTTCTCTTCACTGCTGTGTGGGAGAGGGAGGGGCCGTTTTTGGCGCTCTTTGCTACGCATCAAAAAATTCCAGTCAGTTACTTTTATATTTCCTGCATGATCCGGTTCATCTCTGACAGATCTCAGGGGTCTTCAAACTTCTTTGAAGGGAGGTAAATTCTCTCAGCAGAGCTGTGAGAATTCTTATAGTGACTGTGAATAAAAACGTTGCTTTGTATTTTTTATGTCAAATTTAATTATTGTTATTTTACTAATGGGAACAAACCTTTGCTAAAAGTTGTGTTGTTTTAAAGTTTGATGCTATAACTGTTTTTCAGTTCATTATTTCAACTGTCATTTAATCGTTTAGTACCTCTTTGAGGCACAGTACGTTTTTGCTAAAAAAGATTATAACCAAGTTGTAAGTTTTTTTGCTAGTGTGTTAAACATGTCTGACTCAGAGGAAGATATCTGTGTCATTTGTTCCAATGCCAAGGTGGAGCCCAATAGAAATTTATGTACTAACTGTATTGATGCTACTTTAAATAAAAGTCAATCTGTACAATGTGAACAAATTTCACCAAACAGCGAGGGGAGAGTTATGCCGTCTAACTCGCCTCACGCGGCAGTACCTGCATCTCCCGCCCGGGAGGTGCGTGATATTATGGCGCCTAGTACATCTGGGCGGCCATTACAGATAACATTACAAGATATGGCTACTGTTATGACTGAAGTTTTGTCTAAATTACCAGAACTAAGAGGCAAGCGTGATCACTCTGGGGTGAGAACAGAGTGCGCTGACAATACTAGGGCCATGTCTGATACTGCGTCACAGCTCGCAGAGCATGAGGACGGAGAGCTTCATTCTGTGGGTGACGGTTCTGATCCAAACAGATTGGATTCAGATATTTCAAATTTTAAATTTAAATTGGAAAACCTCCGTGTATTACTAGGGGAGGTCTTAGCAGCTCTTAATGATTGTAACACCGTTGCAATACCAGAGAAACTGTGTAGGTTGGATAAATACTTTGCGGTACCGGCGAGTACTGACGTTTTTCCTATACCTAAGAGACTAACTGAAATTGTTACTAAGGAGTGGGATAGACCCGGTGTGCCGTTCTCACCCCCTCCAATATTTAGAAAGATGTTTCCAATAGACGCCACCACTCGGGACTTATGGCAAACGGTCCCTAAGGTGGAGGGAGCAGTTTCTACTTTAGCTAAGCGTACCACTATCCCGGTGGAGGATAGCTGTGCTTTTTCAGATCCAATGGATAAAAAATTAGAGGGTTACCTTAAGAAAATGTTTGTTCAACAAGGTTTTATATTGCAACCCCTTGCATGTATCGCGCCGATTACGGCTGCGGCAGCATTTTGGATTGAGTCTCTGGAAGAGAACCTTAGTTCATCTACGCTAGACGACATTACGGACAGGCTTAGAGTCCTTAAACTAGCTAATTCTTTCATTTCGGAGGCCGTAGTACATTTAACCAAACTTACGGCTAAGAACTCAGGATTCGCCATACAGGCACGTAGGGCGCTGTGGCTAAAATCCTGGTCAGCCGATGTTACTTCTAAGTCCAAATTACTTAATATACCTTTCAAGGGGCAGTCTTTATTTGGGCCCGGTTTGAAAGAAATTATCGCTGACATTACAGGAGGTAAGGGCCACGCCCTACCTCAAGACAAAGCCAAAGCTAAGGCTAGACAGTCTAATTTTCGTCCCTTTCGGAATTTCAAAACAGGAGCAGCATCAACCTCCACTGCACCAAAACAGGAGGGAGCTGTTGCTCGTTACAGGCAAGGCTGGAAGCCTAACCAGTCCTGGAACAAGAGCAAGCAGGCCAGGAAACCTGCTGCTGCCCCAAAGACAGCATGAATCGAGAGCCCCCGATCCGGGACCGGATCTAGTGGGGGGCAGACTTTCTCTCTTCGCCCAGGCCTGGGCAAGAGATGTTCAGGATCCCTGGGCACTAGAGATCATATCTCAGGGATACCTTCTAGACTTCAAATTATCTCCCCCAAGAGGGAGATTTCATCTGTCAAGGTTGTCAACAAACCAGATAAAGAAAGAGGCGTTTCTACGCTGTGTACAAGATCTGTTATTAATGGGAGTGATCCATCCGGTTCCGCGGTCGGAACAAGGACAAGGGTTCTACTCAAACCTGTTTGTGGTTCCCAAAAAGGAGGGAACTTTCAGGCCAATCTTAGATTTAAAGATTCTAAACAAATTCCTAAGAGTTCCATCCTTCAAAATGGAAACTATTCGGACAATCTTACCCATGATCCAAAAGGGTCAGTACATGACCACAGTGGATTTAAAAGATGCTTACCTTCACATACCGATCCACAAAGATCATCACCGGTATCTAAGGTTTGCCTTCTTAGACAGGCACTACCAGTTTGTAGCTCTTCCATTCGGATTGGCTACGGCTCCAAGAATCTTCACAAAGGTTCTGGGTGCCCTTCTGGCGGTACTAAGACCGCGAGGGATTTCGGTAGCTCCGTACCTAGACGACGTTCTAATACAAGCTTCAAGCTTTCAGACTGCCAAGTCTCATACAGAGTTAGTTCTGGCATTTCTAAGGTCGCATGGATGGAAAGTGAACGAAAAGAAGAGTTCTCTTTTTCCTCTCACAAGAGTTCCATTCTTGGGGACTCTTATAGATTCTGTAGAAATGAAGATTTACCTGACAGAAGACAGGTTAACAAAGCTTCAAAATGCATGCCGTGTCCTTCATTCCATTCAACACCCGTCAGTAGCTCAATGCATGGAGGTGATCGGCTTAATGGTAGCGGCAATGGACATAGTACCTTTTGCACGCCTACACCTCAGACCGCTGCAATTGTGCATGCTAAGTCAGTGGAATGGGGATTACTCAGATTTGTCCCCTACTCTGAATCTGAATCAAGAGACCAGAAATTCTCTTCTATGGTGGCTTTATCGGCCACACCTGTCCAGGGGGATGCCATTCAGCAGGCCAGACTGGACAATTGTAACAACAGACGCCAGCCTACTAGGTTGGGGCGCTGTCTGGAATTCTCTGAAGGCTCAGGGACTATGGAATCAGGAGGAGAGTCTCCTTCCAATAAACATTCTGGAATTGAGAGCAGTTCTCAATGCCCTTCTGGCTTGGCCCCAATTAACAACTCGGGGGTTCATCAGGTTTCAGTCGGACAACATCACGACTGTAGCTTACATCAACCATCAGGGAGGGACAAGAAGCTCCCTAGCAATGATGGAAGTATCAAAGATAATTCGCTGGGCAGAGTCTCACTCTTGCCACCTGTCAGCAATCCACATCCCGGGAGTGGAGAACTGGGAGGCGGATTTCTTGAGTCGCCAGACTTTTCATCCGGGGGAGTGGGAACTTCATCCGGAGGTCTTTGCCCAAATACTTCGACGTTGGGGCAAACCAGAGATAGATCTCATGGCGTCTCGCCAGAACGCCAAACTTCCTCACTACGGGTCCAGGTCCAGGGATCCGGGAGCGGTTCTGATAGATGCTTTGACAGCACCTTGGAACTTCGGGATGGCTTATGTGTTTCCACCCTTCCCGCTGCTTCCTCGATTGATTGCCAAAATCAAACAGGAGAGAGCATCAGTGATTCTAATAGCGCCTGCATGGCCACGCAGGACTTGGTATGCAGATCTAGTGGACATGTCATCCTGTCCGCCTTGGTCTCTACCTCTAAGACAGGACCTTCTGATACAGGGTCCATTCAAACATCAAAATCTAAATTCTCTGAAGCTGACTGCTTGGAAATTGAACGCTTGATTTTATCAAAACGTGGTTTTTCTGAGTCGGTTATTGATACCCTGATACAGGCTAGGAAGCCTGTTACCAGAAGGATTTACCATAAAATATGGCGTAAATACCTATACTGGTGCGAATCCAAAGGTTACTCCTGGAGTAAGGTTAGGATCGCTAGGATATTGTCTTTTCTACAAGAAGGTTTAGAAAAGGGTTTATCAGCTAGTTCATTAAAGGGACAGATTTCAGCTCTGTCCATCTTGTTACACAGGCGTCTGTCAGAAAATCCAGACGTCCAGGCTTTTTGTCAGGCTTTAGCTAGGATCAAGCCTGTGTTTAAAGCTGTTGCTCCGCCATGGAGTTTAAACTTAGTTCTTAACGTTTTACAAGGTGTTCCGTTTGAACCCCTTCATTCCATTGATATAAAATTGTTATCTTGGAAAGTTCTGTTTTTAATGGCTATTTCCTCGGCTCGAAGAGTCTCTGAGTTATCAGCCTTACATTGTGATTCTCCTTATCTGATTTTTCACTCAGACAAGGTAGTTCTGCGTACTAAACCTGGGTTCTTACCTAAGGTAGTCACTAACAGGAATATCAATCAAGAGATTGTTGTTCCATCCTTGTGTCCAAATCCTTCTTCAAAGAAGGAACGTCTTCTACACAATCTGGATGTAGTTCGTGCCCTCAAGTTCTACTTGCAGGCAACTAAAGATTTTCGCCAAACTTCTTCCCTGTTTGTCGTTTATTCTGGACAGAGGAGAGGTCAAAAAGCTTCTGCTACCTCTCTCTCTTTTTGGCTTCGTAGCATAATACGTTTAGCCTATGAGACTGCTGGACAGCAGCCTCCTGAAAGAATTACAGCCCACTCCACTAGAGCTGTGGCTTCCACTTGGGCCTTTAAGAATGAGGCCTCTGTTGAACAGATTTGCAAGGCTGCAACTTGGTCTTCGCTTCATACTTTTTCCAAATTTTACAAATTTGACACTTTTGCTTCTTCGGAGGCTATTTTTGGGAGAAAGGTTCTTCAGGCAGTGGTTCCTTCTGTATAATGAGCCTGCCTATCCCTCCCGTCATCCGTGTACTTTTGCTTTGGTATTGGTATCCCAGAAGTAATGATGACCCGTGGACTGATCACACATAACAGAAGAAAACATAATTTATGCTTACCTGATAAATTCCTTTCTTCTGTTGTGTGATCAGTCCACGGCCCGCCCTGTTTTAAGGCAGGTAAATATTTTTTAAATTATACTCCAGTCACCACTTCACCCTTGGTTACTCCTTTCTCGTTGATTCTTGGTCGAATGACTGGGACTGACGTAGAGGGGAGGAGCTATATGCAGCTCTGCTGGGTGAATCCTCTTGCATTTCCTGTTGGGGAGGAGTTATATCCCAGAAGTAATGATGACCCGTGGACTGATCACACAACAGAAGAAAGGAATTTATCAGGTAAGCATAAATTATGTTTTTTTTTATTTGATCTCATTTTGCTGTGAAATGGTGGCATGAAATATACCAAAATGATCAATACTTTGGGATGTCTTCTAAAAAAAAATATATACATGTCAAGGGATATTCAGGGATTCCTGACAAATATCAGTGTTCCAATGTAACTAGCGCTAATTTTGAAAAAAAGTGGTTTGGAAATAGCAAAGTGCTACTTGTATTTATGGCCCTATAACTTGCAAAAAAAGCAAAGAACATGTAAACATTGGGTATTTCTTAACTCAGGACACAATTTAGAAACTATTTAGCATTGGTGTTATTTGGTGGTTGTAGATATGTAACAGATTTTGGGGGTCAAAGTTAGAAAAAGTGTTTTTTTTTTCAATTTTTTCCTCAAATTTTATAAAATTTTTTTATAGTAAATTATAAGATATGATGAAAATAATGATATCTTGGGAAAGTCCATTTAATGGCGAGAAAAACGGTATATAATATGTGTGGGTACAGTAAATGAGTAAGAGGAAAATTACAGCTAAACACAAACACCACAAAAATGTAAAAATAGCCTTGGTCCCAAACGGACAGAAAATGGAAAAGTGCTGTGGTCATTAAAGGGTTAATACACCATCAGGTAAAATGAATAATTGTGAACACATTAAAGGGGAGAATATTTTATAGTAAACTTTCCCTTTAAGTGAACACAGATAATAATAATAGCGGTCTAATTGCTTTACCTATATTTATGTAGGGGTGTACCTTTAGGGTGCACAAGCTAGTATGTGTTAATCTTTTGTTTTAATCAATGAAAACAATTTTCTTACCTGTAACTAAACATTGGTGTATCGTTACACATTTAAAAAAAAAATAATCCTTCTGTTGCTTTGATTCTTACAGTGTGAAATGCAATTTAAATAAACATACTTTTATTTTCACTAAAGGACATGATGGAAGTGAAAATGACTGATGTGTTATATAAACAACTGCCAGTAATACCTTTAAGAACATAGGAAACATGTTCAAAGTTAGGAGTGATTTTTTTTCACTGTCAACAAATAAAACACCATTTCTAATACATATATATTTTTTTTACATTTTATTTAAATGATGTGTTTTTTTCCACTGGATCTTTTACTATGTATATAGTCTCTGCCAGTACCAGTTGGAACATGACATCCTCGGCAAGGATGAAATTTTGTGTTAAAGGGATACTAAACCCACATTTTTTTCTTTAATGATTCAGATGAAACATACAATTTTAAGCAACTTTCTAATTAATCCTATTATCAATTTTTCTTCATTCTCTTGTTATCTTTATTTAAAAAGCAGGAATATTAAGCTTAGTAACCGGCCCATTTTTTGTTCAGAACCTGGGTTACACTTGCTTATTGGTGTCTAAATGTAGACACCAATAAGCAAGAGCTATCCAGTGTGCTAAACCTAAAATGGGCCGGATCCTTTACTTTATATTCCTTCTTTTTAAATGAAGATAGCAAGAGAACGAAGTAAAAATTATAATAGGAGTAAATTAAAAAGTTGCTTAAAAGTGCATGCTCTATCAGAATCATGAAAGAAAAAATGTGTTTAATATTTCTTTAATTAAAAGGACAGTCAAGTCCAAAATAAACTCATGATTCAGATAGGACATGCAATTTTAAACAACTTTCCAATTTACTTTTACCACCAATTTTGCTTTGTTTTCTTGGTATTCTTAGTTCAAAGCTAAACCTAGGTAGGCTCATATGCTAATTTCTCCAACATTGGTGTGTCCGGTCCACGGCGTCATCCATAACTTGTGGGAATATTCTCTTCCCCAACAGGAAATGGCAAAGAGCACAGCAAAAGCTGTCCATATAGCCCCTCCCAGGCTCTGCCCCCCCCAGTCAATCTCTTTGCCGTTCTGAACAAGTAGCATCTCCACGGAGATGGTGAAGAGTATGTGGAACAGTCCCTAAGGTGGAGGGGCGGTTTCTACACTAGCCAAGCGCACGACCATTCCTATAGAGGATAATTGTGCTTTCAAAGATCCTATGGATAAAAAATTGGAGGGTTTCCTTAAAAAGATTTTTGTACAGCAAGGTTACCTCCTTCAACCTATTTCGTGCATTATTCCTGTCACTACAGCGGCGTGGTTCTGGTTCGAGGAACTGGAAAAGTCGCTCAGTAGGGAGACTCCGTATGAGGAAGTCATGGACAGAATTCACGCACTTAAGTTAGCTAATTTCCTTTATTTTAGACGCCGCTTTGCAGTTAGCGAGGTTAGCGGCGAAAAAGTCAGGGTTTGCAATTGTGGCGCGCAGAGCGCTCTGGCTAAAGTCTTGGTCGGCGGATGTATCTTCCAAGACAAAATTGCTTAATATCCCTTTCAAAGGTAAGACCCTTTTTGGGCCAGAATTGAAAGAGATTATTTCAGACATCACTGGGGGAAAGGGCCATGCCCTCCCACAAGATAGACCTTTCAAGGCTAAGAATAAGTCCAATTTTCGTTCCGTACGCAATTTCAGGAACGGACCGGCTTCCAACTCTGCAGCCTCTAGACAGGAGGGTAATGCTTCCCAGACTAAACCAGCTTGGAAACCGATGCAAGGCTGGAACAAGGGTAAACAGGCCAAGAAGCCTGCTGCTGCTACCAAGCATGAAGGGGTAGCCCCCAATCCGGGACCGGATCTAGTAGGGGGCAGACTCTCTCTCTTTGCTCAGGCTTGGGCAAGAGATGTTCAGGATCCCTGGGCACTAGAAATAGTCTCTCAGGGTTATCTTCTAGAATTCAAGGAACTACCCCCAAGGGGAAGGTTCCACATGTCTCACTTATCTTCAAACCAAATAAAGAGACAGGCATTCTTACATTGTATAGAAGACCTGTTAAAGATGGGAGTGATACACCCAGTTCCAACTGTGGAACAAGGTCAGGGGTTTTACTCAAATCTGTTTGTAGTTCCCAAAAAAGAGGGAACTTTCAGACCAATTCTGGATTTAAAAATTTGAAACAAATTTCTCAGAGTTCCATCGTTCAAAATGGAAACTATTCTAACAATTTTACCTACAATCCAGGAGGGTCAATTTATGACTACCGTGGATTTAAAGGATGCGTATCTACATATTCCTATCCACAAAGATCATCATCAGTTCCTAAGGTTCGCCTTTCTGGATAAACATTATCAGTTCGTGGCTCTCCCATTCGGGGTAGCCACTTCTCCAAGAATTTTCACAAAGGTGCTCGGGTCCCTTCTAGCGGTTCTAAGACCAAGGGGTATTGCAGTGGCACCTTATTTGGACAACATTCTAATCCAAGCGTCGTCTCTTTCCAAAGCAAAGGCTCATACAGACATTGTTCTAGCCTTTCTCAGATCTCACGGGTGGAAGGTGAACGTAGAAAAGAGTTCCCTGTCTCCGTCGACAAGAGTTCCCTTTTTGGGAACAATAATAGATTCTTTAGAAATGAAGATCTTCCTGACAGAAGTCAGAAAGTCAAAGCTTCTAAACGCTTGTCAAGTTCTTCACTCTATTCTGCAGCCTTCCATAGCTCAGTGCATGGAAGTAGTAGGGTTGATGGTTGCAGCAATGGACATAGTTCCTTTTGCTCGAATTCATCTAAGACCATTACAACTGTGCATGCTCAAGCAGTGGAATGGGGACTATACAGACTTGTCTCCAAAGATTCAAGTAGACCAGATGACCAGAGACTCACTCCGTTGGTGGTTGTCCCAGGATCACCTGTCTCAGGGAATGAGTTTCCGCAGACCAGAGTGGGTCATTGTCACGACCGACGCCAGTCTATTAGGCTGGGGCGTGGTCTGGGATTCCCTGAAAGCTCAGGGTTTATAGTCTCGGGAAGAGTCTCTTCTCCCGATCAACATCCTGGAACTGAGAGCGATATCCAATGCTCTCCGGGCTTGGCCTCAACTAGCGAAGGCCGGATTCATAAGATTCCAGTCAGACAACATGACGACTGTAGCTTACATCAACCATCAGGGGGGAACAAGGAGTTCCTTGGCGATGAGAGAGGTATCCAAAATCATCAAATGGGCGGAGGATCACTCCTGCCACCTATCTGCAATCCACATCCCAGGAGTAGACAACTGGGAGGCGGATTATCTGAGTCGTCAGACTTTCCATCCGGGGGAGTGGGAACTCCACCCGGAGGTGTTTGCCCAGTTGACTCAATTATGGGGCATTCCAGACATGGATCTGATGGCGTCTCGTCAGAACTTCAAGGTTCCTTGCTACGGGTCCAGATCCAGGGATCCCAAGGCGACTCTAGTGGATGCATTAGTGGCGCCTTGGTCGTTCAACCTAGCTTATGTGTTTCCACCGTTCCCTCTCCTTCCCAGGCTTGTAGCCAGGATCAAACAGGAGAAGGCCTCGGTGATTCTGATAGCTCCTGCGTGGCCGCGCAGGACTTGGTATGCAGACCTGGTGAATATGTCATCGGCTCCATCGGCTCCACCATGGAAGCTACCTTTGAGACAGGACCTTCTAGTACAAGGTCCATTCGAACATCCAAATCTAGTTTCTCTGCAGCTGTCTGCTTGGAAATTGAACTTTTGATTTTATCCAAGCGTGGGTTTTCAGATTCAGTGATAGATACTCTGGTCCAAGCCAGAAAACCTGTGACTAGAAAGATTTACCATAAAATATGGAAAAGATATATCTGTTGGTGTGAATCCAAGGGATTCTCCTGGAGTAAGACTAAAATTCCTAAGATCCTCTCCTTTCTCCAAGAAGGTTTGGATAAGGGATTGTCAGCGAGTTCTCTAAAAGGACAGATTTCTGCTTTATCTGTCTTGTTACACAAACGACTGGCAGCTGTGCCAGATGTACAAGCTTTTGAACAGGCTTTGGTTAGAATCAAGCCTGTTTACAGACCCTTGACTCCTCCCTGGAGTCTAAATTTAGTTCTTTCAGTTCTTCAAGGGGTTCCGTTTGAACCCTTACATTCCATAGATATCAAGTTACTATCTTGGAAAGTTTTGTTTTTGGTTGCTATTTCTTCTGCTAGAAGAGTTTCTGAATTATCTGCTTTGCAGTGTGATCCACCCTATCTGGTGTTCCATTCAGATAAGGTTGTTTTGCGTACCAAGCCTGGTTTTGTTCCAAAAGTTGTTTCCAACAAGAACATTAACCAGGAAATAGTTGTTCCTTCTTTGTGTCCGAATCCAGTTTCAAAGAAGGAACGTTTGTTACACAATTTAGATGTAGTCCGTGCTTTAAAGTTCTATTTAGAAGCAACAAAGGATTTCAGACAAACTTCTTCTTTGTTTGTCGTTTATTCTGGTAGGAGGAGAGGACAAAAAGCTACCGCTACCTCTCTTTCTTTCTGGCTGAAAAGCATCATCCGATTGGCTTATGAGACTGCCGGACGGCAGCCTCCTGAACGAATCACAGCTCATTCTACTAGGGCTGTGGCTTCCACATGGGCCTTCAAGAACAAGGCTTCTGTTGATCAGATATGTAAGGCAGCGACTTGGTCTTCTCTGCACACTTTTGCCAAATTCTACAAATTTGATACTTATGCTTCTTTGGAGGCTATTTTTGGGAGAAAGGTTTTGCAAGCCGTGGTGCCTTCTGTTTAGGTAACCTGATTTGCTCCCTCCCTTCATCCGTGTCCTAAAGCTTTGGTATTGGTTCCCACAAGTTATGGATGACGCCGTGGACCGGACACACCAATGTTGGAGAAAACAGAATTTATGCTTACCTGATAAATTACTTTCTCCAACGGTGTGTCCGGTCCACGGCCCGCCCTGGTTTTTTAATCAGGTGTGAAAAATTTCTTTCTCTAAACACTACAGTCACCACGGCACCCTATAGTTTCTCCTTTTTTTTCTCCTAACCGTCGGTCGAATCACTGGGGGGGCGGAGCCTGGGAGGGGTTATATGGACAGCTTTTGCTGTACTCTTTGCCATTTCCTGTTGGGGAAGAGAATATTCCCACAAGTTATGGATGACGCCGTGGACCGGACACACCGTTGGAGAAAGTAATTTATCAGGTAAGCATAAATTCTGTTTTCTTAGACCTTGAAGGCCGCCTCTTATCTGAAAGCATTTTGACAGTTTTTCACCACTAGAGGGCGTTAGTTCATGTGTGTCATATAGATAACATTGTGCTCATGCACATGGAGTTACCTAGGAGTCAGCACTGACTGGCTAAAATGTAAGTCTATCAAAAGAACTGAAATAAGGGGGCAGTCTGCAGAGGCTTAGATACAAGGTAATCACAGAGGTAAAACGTGTATTATTATAACTGTTGGTTATGCACAACTGGGGAATGTGTAATAAAGGGATTGTGGTAAAAGAAAAAAAATTAAAGAGAAATTATAGTTAAAAAAATTACATGCGTGTAATTTTAAGAGTAGCTACCCTGCACCTCTCTTGGTTCAGCAACAGTTTCCTCTAGAGACCTGCAGTGCTCTGTGGGGTCTTGAGCGTTACTTCAACTATGTACTTAACTCCTTTGCAGGGGAATTAAGTAAAGAGACTGGGGTTGCCTGCCCTCTTCTATTCCCTTACGATGGTTTAAAAATGATTCAGCTTAGTTACTTAGTAATAATTTATTTAACAGGTATTTTAATCAAATAGAGATATATTCAATCTCTATTTAATATATATTTATATAAACACAATAATTTTTGCACCTAAACTACCTTGTATGCCCACTACTATTATGCTTACTGATGCAAAATTGATAATACACTTTAAAAAAAGTAAAATGAGTACAGATAAGGTG